>NC_135490.1:33706821-34010450 GCF_052094955.1 Ictidomys tridecemlineatus
TTAAGTTTTTCATCACGCAGGGAGGAAAAATTTCCTCTCCCCTGTATGTCCAGTGACTGGGGATAGAACATTTATGCTCTGCTGTCAGAAATCAGAAAAAGAGAACAAAGAACTCTTCCTGCATCTGCCAATTTTCAATTGCTTTCAGCCCAAAATAATCTTCATGCTAAAGTGGCAGATTTGGGGTTGGCATATTCTGGACCCTTTCAATCATGGATGTCATCATTTGCCAAAATTAAGTCACTGGAATTCTAGTCTTATAATCTTTATTTGACCATGGGAAAATAGTTCCCAGGATCTGTCCCTCAGGGATTCACACTGTGTTATTAATAAAGACTCTGAATAGTTCCGTGGTAAAGAAATCTGTTTAGATTGGTTTAAAGCTCTATTAAACATAAAAAGATCAACATCACCAGTAATTAGGGAAGTGCAAATTAAAAATAGAACATACCTATTAGAGTGGATAACTTGAAAAAGAAAAATAAACAGGCAACTCCAAGTGTTAATGAGGATGCTGGGAACCCATGCACACTGGGTGGAGTGTGAAAGGGTGCCATACTTTGGGAAATAGTCTGAAGGTCTTTTTAGATAAAGTTAAACACCCTCTCAGTAAGTTGGAGCTGCTATAAAAAAGTACCACGCACGGATTGGCCTAAATATCAGGCATATATTTCTCACAATTCTGGAAGCTGGAGTTCTGATCAGGGTGGTTTCCGATGAGGGCTCTCTTCCTGGGTGGCAGATGGCCACCTTCTTGCTGTGTCCTCATATTGAGTCCGTAAGATTCATTCACCATATGCCCAGCAATCTCACGCCTATATATTTACCCAAATTAAATAAAAGCTATGTTTACACAAAACTAGAATGCAAATGTTTCAATGGCTTATTCATCATCACACCAATCTGAAAACAACTCGAATTTCCTTCAATGGTTGAATGAACATGTCCATATAATGGAATAATACAGTAATTAAAAAATGACCTGAAGATACCCACGCAGATGAATACCCAATACATTAGGTGAAGGAAAAGAAGCCAGACCAAAAAGGCTACAAATTATATAATTCCATTTGTGTGATATCTTGGATTAAGCAAAACTTACAAAAACAGAAAGCTGATAAGTGGATGCCAGAGTCTGGGACTAAGGGAAGGGACAAAGAGACATAAGGGGAATCTTTGGAAGGAGGGAAATGTTCTAATTAATGATTGAGGTGATTTTTTACATGGCTGTACTTTTGACAAAAAAACATAAAATTAATATGTTTAGCAAGTTATTTTTACTGTATATAAATTATATCTCAATCATTAAAAAAAAAAAAAAGATTTTTAAAAAATCACATAGAGACGGGCATGGTGGCGCATTCCTGTAATCCCAGTGGCTTGAGAGGCTGAGAGAGAAGAATCACGAGTTCAAAGCCAGCCTCAGCAATGGCAAGGCACTAAAGCAATTCAGTGAGACTCTGCCTCAAAATAAAATACAAAATAGGGCTGGGGATGTGGCTCAGTGGTCAAGTGCCCCTGAGTTCAATTCTATGGAACTATTTAGTTTGTGAATGGGGTTTGAAATCGGCATTCACTCTGTTACACAAGCATCCACCATTTATTCATTCATCTCTACCACATGCATTGTTCTAGATGCTGGGGCATTTAAAGGCAAATAAATAATGGAAATAAGTGGCTTAGTTCTCGGTGTTGAAAATAAGAGAAGAGACTCTCCCCCCTCCTTTCTTCCAGAATTTCTTTCTCCGTCCTTATAAAATGTACTTAAATCTTTTTAATGGCTAAATAAGCCTCTTGCCAGTCTCATAACTCAAGAATGTTTCTCTTGGACCTGAGAGCCATCTCGGTGAAATGTAATCACCAAGGAAGGTAATGCTCTATCTCCCAGTTTCCCGGGAGAAAATAGGGCTAACTTCAGCTGTCACTTGATTCCAAATTACAAAAATTACCCAGGAAATGAATGGTGTGTGTTTATTTGGCTATATAAAAAGATGGGGCTTCTTTCTGTCCTTGAAATCTCTTCAGTGGTGCCAGAGCCTAAAAAAACAATACCCCAACATATCTTGCTTTGAACTATAAATGAGAGTCCCAGGGGAAGAGGGGGCAGCCAATGTAGGAAAGGGCTTTTGCTGCAGTTCCCTTATCTGCCTATAGACCTTATCTGCTAAAGAGGAGCACAAATATCTTCAAACCTTACAAAAATTTATTAACCTCAGAGATTAAACTCAGACATCACAACTAGAGCCCAGAGGCATGTTTGTCCTGGGCTCCATTAAAAATCATTTACTTGTCTTCTAAACTTGCCTACAGTCTTTTCACCCAGCCCCTTCTCCCCTCTGAAGCGTGTATTAAAGCCTAACTATCTGTCTCCTCTTTGAGTTTGGTATTTTGTATAGCTTTTGTGCACATGTGCACATTAATAAACTTGTATGTTTTTTTCTCTTATTAATCTGCCTGTTGTCCATTTGAGCAGACTCAATTACCGAACCTTCAGAGGGACAATCTGAACTTCTGTATGGTAGATTGCCTGTGATGAGCCTGATGACCTGAATCAGTGCTTACTAAATGACAAAATCACTTTCTCTTATATATTTGTAGAGAGGTTTTCTGGGTTGAGGTAAGATTTTTGTTTTTAATTAATTCTCCTAACAGTCAACAGCAGTAAACAAGAAAAAGAAAGCCTCCCCAAGTGGAATTATCATTGGAAGAGTTAGCGAGTACAGAAAACATTAAAAAAAAAAAAAAGTAAATTTACATGGTATCCTGGACAGTAATAAATGCTATGGGAGAAAGTGGGGGGATCAAGGAATGTACTAGTAGGAATTTGAAATTATTAATATGTGGAGTAGGGGAGAAAAAATAATTTCCTTTTACCTCTTTGAGCTCTTATTTGGGAAGGACCCCTGTAACAAAAGACAGATTCACAAGAGGAAAACAGAAATTAATTAACATCTATATCTCATATATATATGGGAGGTACCCAGACAAATTGAATAAATCTCAAAAAGGTGATTTTTTTTAAAGAGAGAGAGAGAGAAAGAGAGAGAATTTTTTTTAATATTTATTTTTTATTTTTTGGTGGACACAACATCTTTGTTTGTGGTGCTGAGGATTGAACCCGGGCCACACGAATGGCATGTGAAAACTCTACCACTTGAGCCACATCCCCAGCCCAAAAGGTGATTTTTAATTCAGGTTTAATATCATCTTCAGCTGAAAAAAGAAAGAAGGAGGGTGAGGGGTGGCTTTGAAAACCATGAGGGTCAACTAGGAAAATCATGGTGAACAAGGGTGAGGTTTGTTATGCACATTTTTCATCACTGATACGAATTTCTGGTTATTTAAAGTCCTTCTCATATGGATACTCAGATGCAGACCAGACACTCTTGCAAATGGAGATTCTCCTTATGGATACTTCCCCCACCAAAGGGTAACTTCTCATCTGTTTTCAGAGCTTCTCCTGTGCTTGCATTTTCTCACAATAATCAGCTCAAAATAATCTTTATGCCAAGGAAGCAAGTTTTGGAGTGACCTATCCTAGTATCCCACAGTGATCAGGGAAGACCTCACTGAGAAATTGAAATGTAACAAAAAAAAAAAAAAAAAAAGGAGATAAAGAAGAAAGCCCTTTGGCTATCTACAGGAAGAACACTTTGGGCAAAGAGAACAGCTGGTGCAGAAGCCCTGAAGCAGGTATATGCCTAATGAGAACTGGAATAGCAGGCTGGACACCTGGGATCTAGCCCCAGCTCTACAGATCATTCTGCATATAAGCCCATTTTCTTCATCTACTAAATAAAGGCATTTGGATCTCTTCCAGCTTGAATCTTAGATTCCAGATGTTCAAACTTCACTGCCTTATCTTCTTTTGAGACTGCCACTTGCTTTTCTGCCTATATAACCCACTTGCCCTGTTCCCAAGCCCAAGACTTACTCTTTCTCTATCCATCCCAAGTAGGTTGGAGGAACCTAGGCTTGGACTGTTTTTATCTGTTGTTGAATCTTTTTTATTTAATTTTTTTTTAGTTGTAAATGGACAAAGACCTTTATTTTATTTATTTTTATGTGGAGCTGAGGATCGAACCCAGGTCCCCACACGTGCTAGATGAGTGCTCTACCGCTGAGCCACAACCTCAGGCCCTCTGCTGTGGAATCTTTTATGGTAATTCCACTTCATCATCATCTTCTTTAAAAAGAGATTTAGCAGTTTTGCTTAATTGCAAGTCATCCCCATCCCTTCATCCCTCAATGGCTAACTCCAGCAGCCTGACAAATACTATATATTCCCAATTCTAAGATGCCATCAATTGTAAGATGTACTATCAATCTATCAATTTAATAGCAACCTTTCATTGGAAGGAATAAAGAAGGAAGAAAGCTTGGAAAGGAAGGAAGGAAGGAAAGAAAGAAAAGAAAAAGAAATAAAGCAAAGAGAGCGGGGAATGGACTTGGGGGTTATAGCTCATCAGAGGCTAAATAATCTTCCAAATCATTTTGGACACCCCCCATTACTCGCCGCCTTTGGAGACACTCCACTTTTCAGCCAAGATCGTGAGCTTGGCCTCTTTAGCACCCTCAAGATTGACAAGGTAATTTCAGGGCATCATGGAGAATCCTGGCAGTTTACTGCCATTTCCTCTTTGGTTAGACTTATAATTTTGTTTTCCCTTTTTTCAAGATAAACATGATGCAGCTTCTTTTGAAAATCACTAGATGCTTTTGATAGTCTTCAGAGCCTGAATAACAGTTCTTTTTATGGTACATGAAGTAGTCACACCAGTTTCTTCTAGCTTGAAACTGTCATTTACTTGATGCCACAGAGCAATGTATCGTGCCCAGGACGCAGCAGGAGATCTTAGGCACAAGTCGTGGCCTTGTTACAGTAAAGCAGAATAAACTTTGTGAAGATGTTTTCAGTGACCGTGAGGGACATGAATCTAAGTGAGCAGTATGTGATGTCACCGAACAGATACTTCTAAGCAGTGGCTAAGATTATGTACCCACAGGCAGTGCCAACCACACGGGCACCTCACTCCTGTATGCAGTCCCGATTTCCTAAATGTTAACGTGAAAAAATAAAGTGAGACTTAAAATGGAGGTGACATACAGTCTTAAAAAATCACAAAGCCTTGAGAGTTCCATTTAGCCTACAAAGCTGGAGCTGTGTCTGTTGACTCAAAACGTGTGTCTATCTCAGCCAGGCACTGTGGCGCGTGCCGGTAATGCCAACAGCTCCGGAGGCTGAGGCAGGAGGATAGTGAGTTCCAAGCCAGCCTCAGCAAAAGCGAGATGCTGAGCAACTCAGTGAGACCTTGTCTCTAAATAAAATACAAAATAGGGCTGGGGATGTGGCTCAGTGGTTGAGTGCCCCTGTGTTCCAGTACCCCTCTCCCCCCAAAAAAGAAATTTGTGTCCATCTCTTCTCTTCCGTGTCCTTACAACTCGCCCTCCATCTCCGATCCTGGAGAAAAAAGAGTTCAAATCACTGTTTAGAGGGGAAAACCAATCTAAAAGGGAAGGAAAGAAGACAATAGTTAAACTTATTTTAAGCTTCCTATCTAAACGGCCATTAAGCTAATTTCTTCTAGATTAAGACTTCATTTCTGGAAGGTTCACGACAAAGGCACATTTTCATGGCTGTGCTAGGAGAAGCACACTCTCTTTTCTAGGACCTTGACTCTCATCTGGATTAGTGGTGACATATAGCTGTTGTGAAACACCAACCTGAATCTAAGAAGGGAATTAGGAGTTAATCCCATGAAAGTATTTTTCAGTTTTGTACATTCATGTGTGTGGTTATTTTTTTGCTTTTGGTGGATTTTGTTCCCTCTTTGTGATGAAGTTGTAAAGCAAACAACCTTTTCATGGTGGTTAAAAGCTCCCACACAAAAGCCCCTCCCTTCCTGTTTTACCAGGAAGAGCTTTGCTTTGCAGCCTCTGAAACAATTCCTAGCTACTCCTTCACAAGAAAGAATAGATCCTCCAATGTGGAAATAAGTGGTAAGATCCTACATAAGAGGGCAACACCAAACCAGGCCAATATGCAGGTGTCTCTGGAAGGAATTTTACAAAGCTCCGGAAGAAACCCCTGGTGGCAGCTTGGTGCTTCTGTCACCAAGAGTCTGCCCTGGAGTGAGAGTCAATCTGCCCAGTGTGTCTAGCTGCTCCAGCTGGTAACTGGAGTCCTGCAAATTCACAGGAATCACAAGACACAGCAAACAGGACCCCAGGCTTCTCCTCAACACTCACCCCAGCTGTACTGCCTTAGCTGCACTTCATCACTGGACAGTAAAGAACAACAGCTCTATGGGGACAGCTAGAAAGGTGTTCATTTCTGGCCATGAAGTCCTTCATGTTTATCCCCCATGTTCACATCATGCAGGCTTTCAAATATATCTTCTGTATACAGTTGGTTACTTCTATAGGGAAAAGGCTTATTTTCAACATTACTGAATATCTCTGTGTGGCAGGTGAGGACCTGGACTTTTCCATGTGCCGTCGATCCTGTTAGCACCGATCGTCCTGCACTAGTAAGCTACAAATGAAAATGGAAATAAAAAGGCATTTAGAAGAACAGACGTTTGGTCTAAATAAAACGTCATCACTACTTCAAAGGGATATGTAAATTCACCTCAGCACCTGCTTGTGTTCAGTAGTCATTCCTCACAACCTTTTAAAACTAATTACTAACTTTGATACAGACGCTGATACTTCTTTAGCAGATTCTGCACACAGGTTGCCTTGTGGTCAGTAAAAACATCATAGTTCTTTCTGGTATCACAAATGTCTGCAAACGTGTTATGCAAACTACATATTTATTATCAGCCTCCTTGAGAATCAACTTTTGTAAAACAGCCTGCTGTTGCCAAAATTGATTATTGTAAAAGGAAGAAAAAAAAATTACCAAATAACAAAATAAATAGTTGTGGATACAAGCTTTACAATAAACGACAAAACCAACTGTAGCATCAGCATTCTATGCTCTGTATGTATTCTAAGAAAGGACTTGCCCAGTGCAGTGGTGCATACCTGTAATTCCAGCAGCTCAGGAGGCTGAGGCAGGAGGATCACGAGTTCAAAGCTAGCCTCAGCAATTTAGCAAGGCCTTAAGCAATTTAGTGAGCACCTGCCTCTAAATAAAATATTTAAAAAGAGGGTTGGGGATGTGGGTCAATGGTTAAGCACTCTTGGTTCGATCCTTGGTACCAAAAACAAACAAACAAAAAAGATAAAGGAAGGATTTGCAGCTTTTATTTCTTACATGTATGCTATATGCAACTAACTGATCATCCCCCATAATTCCCACTAACTCTCCTAAATGGCACTGTGATGACACTGCACAACCCACAGGCCACAGCACAGAGCACCAACACAACCAATTGGTATATTGGATGTCCAGCACGAACAGAAGTATCAATGACCTCTAACCAGGCCCAGGGACCTGATAGATAACTCCTATCCCTAGATACTTGCATAAAAAGCAAATTTCATTTATAATAATCCCACATACTATGCTTAAATGGGAGATAATAGTATTGTGTCTGAAAAAAGTCAGAAAAGAGGACAGTATCATGTTAAAGCAACAACTGTTTTGCCAACAAGACCATAACAGAAGACAGAATAAAAGCAGAGGTCTCCCAAATCCATTCAGGTTAATTTAATGCAAGCATAAATATGAAAATATGATCAATTTGTCAAAATGATCCATGAACATTTTAGAAGAAGATATATTCTTTATTATTAGGTTGTCATGTTGAATGTGTATAATAATATCTATTATTAATTAGATTGTTTCTTCCTATATATTTATTTTCTTTCCATTCAAACTATCATGAAATGAGTGTGATATGTCCTATTAATATTGTGTTTCTATTTCTCTTCTCATAGTTTCTGCTTCATATTAGTGATCATTATGTTATTTGGTGCATGGATATTCATAATTGTTGTAGCCTCACTGTAAATCAAGATTTGCAACATTACATAGTATCCATATCATCTCATTGAAAGATTTTTGGGTGATTTCACTTGTCTGTTACAAGAATCACAATCCCATCTTATTATTTTTATTTTTCTGATACATAGGCTTAAAAATTAGCTTTAATTTAACTCTTTTGTGGGGCTGTGTGCGGCCCGGGTTCGATCCTCAGTACCACATACAAACAAAGATGTTGTGTCTGCCGAAAACTAAAAAAAAATAAAATAAAATATTTTTAAAAATTCTCTCTCTCTCTCTCTCTCTCTCTCTCTCTCTCTCTCTCTCTCTCTCTCTCTCTCTCTCTCTCTCTTCTTAAAAAAAAAACAACTCTTTTGTGTGTTTTGGAGTCATGTCTATTAAATGCCAATTTGAGAACTGGCTCATTTGTCACTCTAACAAGAAAAAAAGAGAATCCAGTAAAGTCTATTCATTATATTGATATGACTCACATCTTTAGTCTCAAGTGTTACATTAGTTTAAAATTACTTCATGTATCATGTTTACTGAATTTCCTTAATTGGCATATTTTCTCTTTTTTTATTCATTTATTTTGGCATTTCAGGATATTTGTTTCAGGAGTTACCTTTTTATTTCTTCCATTTATTGTATGTATAATTTCCCTTTCTTCTTACTCAACATTTTATGGTCTGGTATGTCCAGCTGTACTCTTCTCCCTCATCCATTATCTAAATAATTGTCAGTTATACTGATCTATTTTCCTTCTTCTCTCTCCCACTCCCACTTTTGGTCATGTATTTCTTATTTTTCCAGAACACACAACATATACACATTACTCTTAAATCCAGGGCCCATCCTTGTATTCGTCTGAGCTATACAATTAAATATATTAAATTTTCACTATGCAATAAAGTTACATCATAAAACACCTTTCCATTACCAGTCCTTCGGCTAAAGTTTTCCCAGTATCTCTTGGACAGAGAAAGCTCAACCTATAGGGGAATACATGTGTGCAGTATTCACTGAGTTATTGCATGTTGAAAGTTTTTTCCTCTAATCTTAGCACTTGGAGGACAGCTTGGCTGGGTAAAAAAATCATTGGCTCATACCTTTTGCCTTTAAGTCTCCTAAGAACTCTACCTAGGACTGTGGGTATGGTTCTGTGGTACAGCACTCACCTACTATGCACCAGGCCCTGGGTTTGATCCCCAGCATTTAAAAAAAAAAAAAAAAAAGCCTTTGTTTTTATTGACTTGCTTTGTGTGCTGCTCATGAGAAGTCTGACATCATTTCATATTCTTACCCTGATAAATCATTTGAAATTTGTGACTGGAGATCCTATAGTAAGTTGAATAATAACTTCTAAAAGACACATCCACATCCGAGTCCCTGGAACATGTAATTGTTACCTTATTGGAGAGGAGCTTGAGATGACATCATTCTGGATAATTCAGGTGGGTCCTACTTTCGATGACAAATATTCTTATAAGAGAAAGGCTCAGGGAAATAGATTTAAGAGAGTAGAAGAAGGACTCCACGATGAAAAGGAGAAGCAATATGAAGTCACTCCAGGATAAAGGGAAGAAGCCATGAGAAGATAGAGGCAGAGATTCGGAATGATGCAGCCACAAGCCAAGGAACACTGGCGTCATCAGAAGCTGAAAGAGGCAAAGAAGAAAAAAAAAAAAAAAAGAATGCTACTGAGAGCCTTCAGAGGGAGCATGACTCTAACCTCCAGAACTGCTATTGAATAAATTTCTGTTTTTAAAGCACCAAATTTGTGGTTAATTTTTTTAGCAGACCTGGGAAACTAATATAGGACTGAAGTGTGTGTGCGTGTGCGTGTGTGTGTGTGTGTGTGTTTTAAATTTGGAAACTCAGATTTATAAAAGTTCTCGAAATTACTCTTTCTAGGTCAGCTTTCCTAGATACACAGTTTTTTTAAATTTATTATTTTTTTTTAGCTGTAGATGGACACAATATCTTTATTTTTATTTTTGTGAGGTCCTGAGGATTGAACCAAGTACCTCATGCATGCATGCTAGGCAAGTGCTCTACAACTGAGCTACAACCCCAGCCCCACACAGGTTTTTCAATATGAACAGTTATATTTCTCTTATTTCTGGAGAGTTCTCTAGGATTATAGCTCTGTTTCACTAATTACTTTTCTTCTTCAGGAACTTTCATTGTATGTGTGTTAGATCCTGATTAACACACAGAAAAGGACTGGTGCTCCTTGCAGAATTGGCAGTGAAGAGAAACATGGAAGTGAAAAAAAGAAATTTTGAGACTTTCTCGAAGAAACTAAAGAGGTCTGATTTTTTTAGATCTCAGTAATCATGTTACAAGGAAAAAATTCCTGTTTTTATTACCCAGCTGGAATTTGAATGTCTCAGGAGTTTCCCTTTTGTAGGTACACATGAGATAGTATTAATTCATAAACGGGCTGTCCCTAAACCTAAAAGCCAACCTATGCCACCTCAGGAATTCAATAGCACTACCCTTGCCACAATTGCCACCCATTGTGAGGTTCCCCCTACCTCTCAGACCTCAGGTTCTCTGCCTCTGCATATCAATCCACTACATACACTCCGTCCCTGGCCTCCCGAGTTGCACTGTGAAGGACGGGCTGCCTGCCCTACTGATTTGCTGCTTTTAGTCAAATTCTCATTCCTTAGCCAAGGCTTCTGCCTGCTTTTCTGCCTTCGTCAGTTTGGGCTGCTATGGCAAAATACCTTAGACTGGGTAATGTATAACCAATAGAAATTTACTGCTCACAATTCTGGAAGCTATGAGGTCCAAGATTAGGACGCCAGCAGATTCCGTGTCTAGTGAGGGCCTGTTTCTTAGAGATTGTAGCTTCTATGTTTCCTCACATGTTTGTAAGAGGCAAACAAACGCCCTTGGGCCTCTTTTAGAAGGGCACTGGTCACATTCCTGAGGGCTTCACTGGGGATTAGGCTTTAACCTAAGAATTTTAGGGTAGGAGGCTGGGCAGGGGATACAGTCTTTCAGACTCTAACATTACAACAATATAATGTCTGGAAACTTTTATTGTCCAATTGCCCCTGCCCACTCCAGGGTAGTCTCATCATTCTACTTGATCTGACACCCATGCTCAGGCTACCAAGCAACCTTCACCTAAAAAGGTGAAGTTTTCCATAGACTCAGCCATTCTCTCAAGGCGAGCAAATCCCTCAAAGGGAGCAGATGTTTTTATGGGCGTTAGCAATGGTTTCAACACGGTACCATGAACAGCTCCTTCCACCTTCAGGATCTAATTGGCCCCATCTGCTCACGTCCTCAGGCTAGAGTCTCTCACTGGGATCCGCCTCTGACACACTCTTCCAGCTCTTTTCCCAAGAGGCTCCCCTGTTTTTATGTTAATCAATTCATGTAAACAGAGGCCATAGTAAGGAACAGTCTTGCCCTACACCTGGTATATGTTTATTTAGGCTCTGATAAATGCACCTGCCACACAAACCCCCTCATCCTGCCCAAGAGCTAGGATAAGATCCTATAATAAGGTAGGAAGAAATTGAAAATGCACAAAAGTTTAGAAGTTTAGTCCTCTGCTTCATAATTGTGTTGGAATATTCCTTATTTCAGCATGCTGAATAAAAATATCATGCATTCTGTGAATCCAGTAGAAATTATACAATGGAAACTGTATTTGCTGACCCAGAAGGAAGCACATTAATCACTTCAATCACCAAATGTTAATTCAATTCTACCTGGTGGTTTTAGAAGGCATTTAAAAAATTTGTTCGAATCTATGTTGTTTAAAACTATCAGCAGGTTTGGATCACTTCAGTTTCTATTAGAAAAGAATCAATTCTCTGTTCCTTTTAAGCCCAGTCAATAACAGAATTAGGCTTTTTTTTTTTTTTTCATTGAAGGATAGTTAGGGATGTAGGGGAACATAGGATTTGCTCAGAGAGTTTAGGCTCACATGCTTGAGATGGTGCCCTTTTTAGCTATTTTACATGCAGATTGGTTGATATAACCGAATGCCTACAATGTATTCCCTACTTTAATAGCATTATCTTGGTGGTGTTAATAGTCCTATTTTATATATAAACTTCTTTTCAAACATAAATGGATTGGCTTAAAGTCCCTGTAAGTAAGTTGAGAATCAAACACAGTCTGATCTGATTTCAGAAAACTATCTTCTTACCATGACACAGTGTTGCTTTCTTATATGCACCAAGGTGTCTGGGATGATGATGCCACTTTCCAGATATTCTTACCTTGGGTTTTTGTTTGTTTTTGTTTGCTTTTTACTTCCTGTGGTATTCTTGACACAGTGGTTTTCTCAAGGTGTGACAAATGCCCCGAACAGCACTCAGCCCCTATTCTCACCTCCTTCTCACACGCCTCCCTTCTCCACTGCAAAGGTTGGACATTTCAGAATCATATTTCCCACTCTTACTTGCCGTTGGGCTTCTACCTTGGAATTAGTTTCAACCAATGATAGGCACTTGCAAGAGATTTGGAAGTCAGAATTGAGGCAGAAGCCACCTTTCCACCAATTTGGCTGTGACCACAGGTACAGGTAGTTTATGGAGATGTAGGAAGTTTTTGCAGCAGTGTCTCAATATCCAGTCACTCTATCATAGTGTTGAGAGAGAGTTAAGGTGGAGGTGATAGGGACTCTCTGATGAGCAGACTTCAGCAAAAGCAACATGTTCTTAGAGTCCCTGTTCCCTGCAACAGCCTGACTGCCCGCCTTCTCAGTGGTGGCAGAGGTGGAAGCAACCCTGAAGCTGCTCCTCCAGCCTTCCCAGCAAGGCTGTAAACACCTGCTTCTCTCTATTCAATGCCTTTCTGCTTAAAATAGCTCCTGTGGTTTTTGTTTCCTGCAACTGGGCTCTGCTGATACACGCCATTTTCCTGGCCTTTGCAGCTGCCTACCCAGCAATTGATCCTGTAAACACCAAGATGAAAGCTTTGAATATCTGCCCCATCTCTCTTATCTGCCTTCATTTTTTCTCCATAGCATTTATTATCTCCCAATGAATATTTTTATTTATTAGTTGAATGTCCCCCTCAAATTTAAGCTCCATTAGAAGAAAGGCTCTATTCCCTTCTGTACCGCTCTGTAACGCTTAGAACAGTACCAGGAAATAGTGGGAACTCAATGGTGGTGAATGAATGAAATCAGCTTTTCTTCACTCAACACTCCTTAGAATGTATTAGTAATAGATTCATCAACAATGATGCCTCCTCATGAAGCTTTCACCTGGATTTTTAGCAGCCTCAAGAAAACCACAAATGACATGCATCTTTAGATCTCAGCATTATATTCAATGTGACCTATTCCTTCCAGTTTACCTGAGATGTTTTAGCCCTGAAAGTCCAGTGTTTGAAGACCTCTCAGTCCTGCAAAAACCAAGATGATCTGTTACCCAAATTAAATTCATGAGCTGTTAAAGAAAGGCACTTGGCATTGTATTACCTTAAATCAATCTTGCAAATGAAAGCTTGAAAACATGAATCTATTAAACCAGCCTGAAGTTTCCATCCAGTATCAGTTCAGTTGCATATGATCCTGAAACCACTAGGTTTTTAAAATTTGAGCAATGGCTTAGGCTGCATTTTGCATTTTTTTTTCCACTACAACTCTCATTTGGCTATATGCTGAGTATTTTACAATCAAGCCTATGAAATCTCTTCTGTATTTCACAGTCACATTAAAAAAGCCATACCTAGTCTTCCCACAGAAAAGATGCTGTAAAGGTTCATATTGGAGAAGTACTGTGGAATATTTAGCAATGTTAATTCTAGGAGTGAATAAAGACTTTTTTTTTATCACTAATCATAAAAAAAATCATTCCCATCTAGCTGCTAATGTTATCCTAAAACTTTAGGCAATGTGTTCCAGTGTAATCATGTGGATTTGAAATGTCAAGGACACTGAACTGGTGCATTACAGAGAATTTGGAAAATAAGAGCATTCTCAGTAAGACCCAAGCTTCTGGCAGATGTAACATCTTAGATATTCTCTTTCTCTGGTGACTCATGTGGATGGGTATTTAGATTTTAAAATGTTTGTTTGAACCAAAACTGAAACTTAGATATGCTATTATTGCCTTGGTTGGGTTTTTTTTTTTTTTTTTTTGTGCACCTGCAAAAACAATTGTGTAACTAAATGGACCATTTTCATGGTACAAGCAGTTACATGTGACAGTTCTGTTTCTCCAGCAGTGAATAAGTAAGTGGTTAAATGAGCAGCAGTTGCACAATCCCAACACAATACTTTCTGCAGAGCTAGCAGTCTCTGTCTGAACATGTTTATAAAGCAGATACGGAGAAACTGACCAAATCTCCAAAGGGCAGCTTGCTTAGAGGGACGAAGCACACATACTGCTTCTCATCTGAAAAAACTTGGTCAAAGGATTGCAGAACATGCCCTTGCCAGACTTTGTGAACTCTGAAATAAATGTTCTATGTCTTGATCTTTCCACAGCCTGACCCAGGTTCTTGGACAGATTTAACATTTTTGTTAAAACTGACTATTGGGCCTGACCACTTCCTTCCTTCCAGGGCTATTTTCAGAAGCAGAGAAACAGTGCCTCTGCACCTGTTGTTAGTGTAACTACAAAAGAAAACCTCCACGAATCCTTCATTTGTTCTCTCAGCAGGGTCAGCAGTGCCCAAGTCCAGGTAAGGGGTAATACCAGTGTTCAGTGGAGTTGGTCGGGGGCTCAGAGGCCAGGCAGCCTCAGGAGGGAGCATCTCACCTACCGTCTTCCTGTATGTATCCTTTGACTTGCAGCTTTGCACAGCCAGAGCTCCCTGCTTCAGGTCTGTGGCTGGCCTCATTGCTAAGAGGCACAGCTGAGGATCACAGCCCTATTGTCTTGACAGTGGGAATGATGGGGCAAAGGGGAAGAGAAGCTCCTATGAGCAATTGCCTACCAGATACCTGACCTTGTTCCACTTGTTGGGATGTGAATACGTGATCGAGACCCACTACCTCAAGAAGCTTACAGTCCCGGGGGAGATGGGCATCCACCCTCATACCTTTAGGGGAAGTCTACTGCAGCCTGGACAGAAAGCAGGAGCTACTCCAGATCCCCCAGCATTCAGGTTCCTGTCCCTGGCTCCGATCATCCTGGCCATGGGTTTGCCATAGGCTGGAGTTTCAGGATGAGATCTGTGGCTAAACCTCATCAGCTAAGCCAGTTTCTGCCTGCATTCTCTTTCCAAGCCCAAACTTGGAATTAGTATTGAGTCTTTTTTTTTTTTTTTTTAGTTTTTTTTTCCGGCGGACACAACATCTCTGTTTGTACGCGGTGCTGAGGATCCAACCCGGGCCGCACGCATTCCAGGCGAGCGCGCTACCGCTTGAGCCACATCCCCAGCCCTAGTATTGAGTCTTGATATCTGACCTCTACATGCCAGGAACTCATCTTGGCTATCTAACACAATTTTCCTAACTTTTTGTCTTTCTTCACAGAAATTTGGCAGAGAAGTGGGATCCTTATTTTCACCTTTTCTCTGGGTCTGTTTGCTCAAAGCTAGAATAACAGGGGACTCCTAAAGCCGAATGAATTTGATGCTCCAAGAATGACCAGGAACAAGTGGAGGTCTAGTGTTCTATCTCACACACTCAGGGCCTGAGGCTGCTTGGGACTTAACATTTTTTTCATTCATATGCAAAATACCACCCCAAACACAGTTTCTCCGAAACACAGAATCCTGAAACCAAATCACTGATGTTCCTCATTTTTAAAATTTCTGTCTCTGTAGTGGTTACACAATAGTGTACTGTACTTTGTATTTGAGGAGAATAAAGAATATTTTATGGTTCTGATGTCCAGAGAATTTGTATTTCTTATGCACATATATTTCTTCTTCTCTGTAAATTCATTTCAATAGACTAAACACGGTCTTTGGTGGTTGCTTCATTTAAACATGGAAAAAATGCTACAGATGGGTATGGATTTATTTAGACTTTCACACAGCCTTCTGGAAGCCTTTTCACCAAGGTGTGTTTGGTGCGCTGGCCTCCCCCAATTTAAGGCTGGGCAGGAAGTACCTGTGACTGGATTTATAGTCCATAGCTGGGCAACGAGCTTTGTTATCAAGGGAGGGACCCAAGTACTGGCTGCAGAAAATGGAAAATACTGTTCTAGGGGTGGTTACACTGAAATTGCTACTTAAGCACACACACGTCCGCATACACGGCTAGACCCATCGTAAAACCGTATCAGCTCACACAGATGCAAAGCAAATGAAGCGCCTGTCTCTTGAACGTTCTCTAAATAACAACAACAAGGTCTAGGCTTGAGTCTCTAAGATGCCCCAACTCACCTGGTTTCCGTCCTGGTGTCTACCTAAGCATTGGATAACTGGCTTCTTCTCCTATACTACTGGTAAGTATTACTCAGAAACAGTAGAGCTTCTCAGAAATATTTTAAGCATGATTCTATTTTTCCCCCGCCTCATCTTTAGCACTTAAATCCATGTCTCTGAATCCTGTATTTTTGTCCACCTGGTGAGGTTCAGAAGAGGAAGGCAGGGCCTGGGGCCTGCAGAGCTGCTGACCAAGGTAGTTTGGATGCTGGATGCTCTTTCTGGAACAGGAAGAGGAAAGCGGGCAGAGAACCAGAGCTGCCCTCAACCCTCTGCAGGGACAGCTTTTGTTACTGCCTTCTTTTAAATTCACTTAAAAACTGGAGGACTAAACAACAGGATTTTGATACAAAGAACAGAACTCATTTACTTAGGACTTATGACTCCTCCTTTCACTAAGAAATTGACATAAACACCTTCCATGAAGGTGCTCCTCCCAGAAGCAGTCAGCCACCCACGTGCCGCCCTCTTCCTGCAGCACACCAACCAGCAACAGACTTCAGTTGATTTCTGTTCAGGGTGGATAATTTTACGACCGCTAATTATATCTGCAGTCACATATGGAGAGATAGATATAAAAATAGCCCTTTGTCCTTTTACAAATCGAAGGAAATTTTCAAATATTAACTCTGGCAATCTCCTTACAATCTCCCAGAGGTGGAAGGGTAGGCAAGTAAGTTTTCGTGTTCTAAAGAAGCAGGAGAGGTTAGGGTGGTGGCTTTCTCAAGGTCAAGCCTACACCTAGAAATACCAAACAGGTGATGGGGACTGGTGTCCTTGAAGTCACACTGCTCTCTCCAGAGGACCAGCCCTAAGTTTTGAGGGCAGGGCCTGCATCCAACTTCCAGGTCTTAGAAAGAAGAGTGACTAATACGGAGCAAGAGCCCAATGGCGATACCCCACTATCGAAAACTTTCTATCCGTGCACCGTGTGTGATAAACACAAAACTTTGGTCACGTATGATACTGTGGATGAGAAAAGGAAAGAACCCAGGCGGCTAGAATCTGCTCATAGTAGAGAACAGTGGAGTGGATTAACAGGCTCCCTCCACAGTCGTTCCAGACTTGGGGTCCTCCCATGCCCATGACCCCTTACTGCCCAGGTGACCGACAGAAAAGCATTTTATTTCACGTCTCCCATCTCCTCCACATGCAATGGAGATAAACCCCTATTCTGAGCACAACTAGGATGAGCAAGAAGGTAACTCACGTAAAACAATCAGCACAGGGCCCAGTACAGGGTAGGCATTCAGCAGAGGAAGCCAATTTTAGCTTCAGAGTAGAAACTTCCAGGGTCTCTTGTGGGTAACAAGGGGAAAAGTTTTGGCCCCAAAGAAGAAACATTTTGTTGGCCCTGTCCCAGGATTGTGCTCTAAGCAGACACAGACAAAGCCAGGAGTGATGCCCGTTAAAAATTTAACTATATATCATATTCATTTATTATCAATCCACAGGATAATCTGATTGCTACATGAGCTCATAAAAGCTTTTTTTTCACCTTTACAAAATTAAAAAAAAAATGTGCCACAAGGATGTAATAACAACTGCTGATAAACAAGAAAAGGAATCTTAAAATTATAAATTTGCTGTAGAAAAGATAAAAAACAATTATATTTTATTTAGAATTTTACCTTGAATAAAATATTCCCCTGTATAAAAAATAAAAAAGCTTGCTCTGGTTAGAATTAGAGTATTTTCGTCTTCAAATCTGGGAATTTGCATAATATTTCCATGATAGTTTTCCTTTGTACCGCGTGGCATTCAAGCATAGCAGATTAGAAAGATTTTTTTTTTCCTCCAAGCAGTCTTAAAAATGGGACATCTGTGGAGAAGTTCATTTTCTCCTCCTCCTCCTCCTCCAGGATGTGGATCACAGCCTCTGAGGGGAGGAAAAGGAGGAAAGGAACCGTGTGGGAGGGGATGGGAAGGGATGGGTGGAGGGTAAAGGGCAGAGAAGGGGACGATGAATGTGCTGTGGAATAGAGCAAGATCATAAGAAGGCCTATCATAAGTGCTTTAAGATAAGGTGCAGAAGCAGACTGCAGCGTCGCTAGTACTGCCCTATGTACATATTCACAAAGATTAAAAAATTCCAGCTAGTTCACATTTTCTCGTCCATTCTGAAGCATCCACTCCACCACGCTGGCCTTGACCATAGGCAACGCAGCACCTCCACTGCCCGTGTGGCTGTTGGTCCTTGAACTTGAGGGAGTCGCCCTGGGAGATCCAGCAGGCTCTAGAGACACGGCGTCTACCAAGGGGCTGGAGTCCTGAGTTAAAAAGAAGCTCCAGGGCTGGAGTTGAACACAGCAATCAATGTTCTATTGTCAAGGCTTTTTCCCTTAGATTTGTCTAAAATAGATGTCAGAAAGAAAAATAAAACACAAACAAACAACAACACAAAGCCAAGAAATCCCAACAACCACCGGGGAGACTCAAGGGCTTAGCAGCTCTTGACACGGGCCTGGGCGATGTCTGACGTCTTCTTGATGACACTGGCCCGAGTCTCTCGGTCCCGACTGCTGCTGGATGCAGGGGTCACAGAGGGAGTGAGGGGGAGATCAGGAAACGTGGGCCAGGAGCTGTTGTAAGGCACCGGACAGCTCTCCTCCTTGATGGTGACCTGGAGATCCGGCTTGTTGGAAGTGACGAAGGTCGCCATGCTGGGCAGCAGATAGGTGCTCCGTGTCCCCATGTTGCTGAGGTACTGTTTACCTTCAATGTTCCTCTTCCGCCAGTGTGGTCTCCCCTTTCAAAGAAAATAATCCAGACACATGTGTTCTTTTCCTTCCACTGAATGCCTTTTAAAAAATGTGCCACCAAGGGTGGGCACAACCTGTAATTCCAGTAATTTAGGAGACTGCAGCAGGAGGATCACAAATGCCAGGCCAGCCTGGGCAACTTAGGGAGACCCTGCCTCAAAAAAATTCACAAAAGGCCTGCAGTACAGTGCTTGCCCAGCAGGTGCAAGGCCCTGGGTTCAATCTCCAGTTCTCATGTGCGGGTGTTAGAATCACATTTTTTTTTAAGTTAATGCAATGAACAAAAGCTTAGCAACTGTACATCCTTCAACTGAAATCTATACCCAGTTCTTCATACCCCAAGCAATGGTTTCCTCTTCTCTTTTTATCAGTTCCCATTTGCTAACTCCAAGAAATATGGCTAAGGATATTCTATGAAGGCAGGAAAAGAAAGGGGAAGCTTGCTTTTCGACTCCTCTATGCTCTAGGCACCCACACAGACCATTCAATATGCTTCCGTGATGGACAGTCGGTCAGGGCACTTAGTCCTCACTGCTGGCCCAATTAGACCTTTGAGGCAACCTGCATTTTCAGAGGAAAGGAAATGAGGAACTCGCAAATAGATAGCGAGCGCCCTTGATTGTTTTCAAATGTGTCCAGCTTAGAGATGCAGGTGCTCAACAAACAGGGGCCCTGTACAGAGGATGGCTTCATTCAGAGTAAAAGGTAATTTTCTGACCTTGAAGAAGAATATATGTGAATGTAGCCACTGTCTTCTCAGAATTCCCACACTTTATTATAATGTATTGAAATCATTAATTGTGAAATCATTAATTCAACAAACCATTAGCTTCTCTCTTCCTCTCCCTCACTCTGGTCTGCTTTCTTCCTCTCACCCCCTTTTCTCTTTCCATCATCATTTACAGACATTTCCTGCCATTGTGTGGGCCCAGCTATAGGAGGGAAGTCAGAAGCAGTCAGACTGGGAATCAAGATTGGACATCGCTCGCCTCTGCGCAGGATCATGGAGGGAGGGAACCCATGGATGTGTGGAGGTAACTTTGCTAAGGTCTTCCTGGCTTGTATTTCTGGTCATTGCTTTTGGCCGGGCAGGACATTCTATTTCTGCTGGTGAATTAGGATGTTGACAGTGATAAGAATATCAACATTTCCTGGCCTCAATTTCAGTTTCCTTTTCCTGCTGTCATAGCCTCTCTTTCTGAGGATGACGTTTTATCCCTTTTCCTCCCATTTGGTGCCCAACAATTTTATAATTTGAAATCTAGAAGGGTGGTAAATTTTAGGTTATGCATATTTTAACAGACACACAAAAACATCCACAAGCAAAACATGGTCACAAGCACAGGCACGTGGGTCGGAGCAGGAAGCAGGCTCACCTCAGCGCTCTCCTCGTCGCTGGGGACGCTGTCGGTAGTTTCGCTTTCTGTTCAAAGAGAGAAAAACACAGGACCATTATTTGTTCCTGTTGCTCAAGTTGTTTTGAAGCTCAGGTAGTGTCGATAAAAGATATATCAGCACTTCTTTTCCAAAAGAGAAATGGGTAACCAAACTCATCAAGTCCCCCCTTTATAAGATCAAACACTTCTATGTGGACAAGCTGGAGGGAGTTTGAATGGCTTGGGCCCCCAAGAGAAAGCAGGTGGAGAATGAAGGGGAGGCACACTTTCCAAGAGCCAGCCAGCATGGTGTGCTGTCCCTGTGGCGCCCTTTTCTCCCTGCAGCTCTGGCCATGATGCCCCACGCTGGTCCTCTTCCAGTCCACGCCAGTCATCATGGGGAAGTCCCAACTCAGAGTGAACGTTTTCCAAGAAGTCTTCCTGCATCATTCCCATTCTACTCAGACCCGCCTTACCCCACATCTGGTTAGTCACTATCTTAAATTCTTAAGAGTTGCCTCTTCCACCTGGGTGACCCCAGGTAGACAGACTTTCAGGTGGCCTCAGATCGTCATCTGGTATTCAATTTTTTGGAACCTCCTCCTCTTGAGTGTGAGTGGGACCTGTGACTTGCTTTTAACCAACAGAATATAGCAAAGGATCCAGGTTTTACATCTCCATGATCATGTCACATAAGACGGAACCTGTCCTTTTGAGGAGACTCCTGCTTGCTGGTCCCATTGGGGAAGCTCACAAGGAAAAGGACCAAGGGCCAAGTCTGGTTCAACAACCGGTGAGGAACTAAACTCTGTCAAAAACCACCCGAGCTTGGAACTGAACCTCTTCCCAGCTGAACCTTGGATGAGACAGCAGCCCCAGCCAATACCCTGACGGCAGGTCAGTGAGATTCTTCTGCAGAGAACCCACCTGAGCCACACCTGGACTCATGATCCACAGAAACAGTGGGATAAGAACTGTGTATTGTGTTAAGCCATTAAGTCTGTAGTCACACTGTCATGAAGCAACAGATAGCTAACCAGTTACTATCCTGATTCCACTTGCCAGCTGTGAGACACGGAGCCAATTTCCTAATTCCTGGGAGCTACGTATATTTTTCTCATCTGAAAAAATGGGGAGTGTCCTTCACGTCCACCTTCCAAGGAGGACTGTGTGATGAGTGAGTGAGAAGGTGTTAAGGACAGGCCTACCATGGGGCCTCACAGCACAGATAAGGAACTGGAGTTATTCAACATCGAATTGGCATGACAGGCCTGTTGAACAGAGTCAAAATGAATGCACCGAAGGTGGAACTTCCAAACCATAGACTCTTAGGAATCTTTCCATTTGGGACATTTACATTTTAGTGGAGGCCTGAAGAGAAATTGTAATAATGAATATTTATGGAGTGCTAGGGCCAGGCAGGGCCACAGCCTTTGCACGTAGGCTTTGTTTAGACCTTATAAGGATTCCGAGTTGGACAGCAGGTACTATCGTCCCTCTATATGTAGAAATGCTAGTGTGTTCTAGAGCCTTCCACACTCTTCTACCGTGTCCCTGATGAGGAACTGGCTTCCAATCTCACATCTTCCTTGTGGGACAAGATGGCTGCAGCCCAGACTTGAGTCCTTTCCACCACCCAGAGCATGAGCTACAGATCAGACTCCCTATACATCATTAAAGGCTAAAGAACAGACAACTCATGCCACAGTTGCATTCCTTGGTCCAACAGCAAGCCTGTGGAACCCACAGATCCCAAAGGGCGCATTCTGCATGTTTCTCAGCCATTGTTCTCCAGGAGCTCTGCAAAAGCCTGGGTCATAGCTAGGGCTGAGATATGAGCAGCCAAAGGACAGGCGTCTGCACTGCGTGAACGGAGCATGTTTCCCCAAAGCACAGCTGGAGCATCAGATGCCAAAAGAAGGGTCCAGGCTTAGCTGACAATGATCCCAGCTACGAAGACCAAAGGACAACAATAAGCACATGAAATATTCCAGACAGAAACAAATGAAGAGCAATAGAAAAGGAAACCTCCCTCCAAACATAACCCCACACAAGTCCAGTCTCCAGAGGAGGCAAGAGGCTGGGCTGCTGCTCCCAAGAAGGAAAAAGAGGAACAGAGATGTTGAGAAACTTGCCAAAGTCACGGACTGAGTCAGCACAGAGGACAGAAAACAAAAGCACTTCTGATTCCAGGGACACCCATCAAACACAGCAACTCTGCTTCCCTATTGGCTCCGTCTCTGGTGAAAGTTCAAGATCCCCTTTCCATTTTTATGCTTAGCTTTGTTTGTGCTCTGAAGCTCAAGTTTCCCTTCCTTCCCAGCATGCCAAGCCCCCTTCATTCTTAACGACCCTCCATAAATACCATGATCTTCCGTTCCTTTCCCTTCAAATAAAAATGTAAACAAATGCCACCCGGCATACTTTGGGGGCTGGAGCCTCAGGAAAATGAGCAATTGACACCAAGGTTCTGGGACTCTATCAAGCCCAAGCTGCAGTTACTGGAGGGTTTGGAAATCAGATCCTGGGTTAAGAGTCCTTGGTAAGCCAGGTGCTGGGGTACATCCCTGTAATTCCAGAGGCTTGAGAGGCTGACGCAGGAGGATTACAAATTCAAGGCCATCTTCAGCAACTTGGTAAGGCCCTATGCAACTTAATGAGACCCTGTCTCAAAAAAAAAAATTAAAAATTAAAAAAGGGCTGAGGATGTAGCTTAGTGGCAAAGTGACTCTAGGTTCATGTTCTAGAAGCAAAAAAAAAAAAAAAAAAAAAAAAGACTCTTTGGTCTCCTTGCACAGACCATGAATATGATCAGAATGTCCATTTTCACTAAATACCCAGTTTTCAACTTCAGGGGGAAAGCTGTGGATGAGAAAACAAACACATTGATGTTTATTTCTTATGTTCTGGAATTTTGATTTCAATGAACACAGAAGCTGGTGGAAGACCTTCATTTCTAAATGAAGACAGACTGCTTCTGAAGTAGTTATGAAGACTCTAAATTAGAAACTAAGTGTTGTGGTTTGGATCTTAAATGTCTTTAAAGGATCCCGTGTTGAAGACGTGGACCCCAGACAATGGCAGTATTGGGAGCCAGTGGAACCTGTAGGACAGGGGGCCTCGCAGAAGGAAGTGAGGTCACTGGGGGCACGCCCCAGCTCCCCTTCTCCCACGCTCTACCACTGAGCTACACCTCCAGCCCTTCAGTTGTTTCTCTCGGGTATTTTGTCAGTGAAAAAAGGCTGACTACCACACTGATGTCTCCAGCTTTTATTGTTTGAAAAAAGTGGCCTTGATGGAGACACCTGAGGTTCCCACCTAAGGACCCCAGAGTCTTCTCTCCAGACCAACAGAGGTTCTCAGGGCTACCCAAATGGCTCCTCAAAGTGCTCACTTCCTCCGTCTCTCGGTTCTACTCGTTTCCACGGTGACTTCTTACATGATAAATGAGTTCATTGCGGCCGCTGCTGCTTCCAGACTCATGTCACTCTGAAATACCAACACGCATTACTTCATTTTGCCTTTTGATTAGTCTGGATCTTGTAAAAACTAATTTCAAAAACAACGGAATAAAAACAATTGGAGTTGCTTTATAAGCATAATCCGAATAAGCAGGAAGTGCTGACACAATAGTTAATAGGTATGTGAGTAATTCACTTAACTTTCTGTTTTATATCCCTGAAAGAAGCTAAAGTAAAAGGTCAGGAAGCAGTATAGATCAGATGACTTCAAAGATTCTTCCAGAGCATCAGTTCTAGGATGTACTGTCTGGGTTCACATTCTCCTTTAGCCCATTTTTTTTTAAATATATTTTTTAATAATGTTGTATTTTTTTTTTACCTTTATTTATTTGTATGTGGTGCTGAGGATTGAATCCAGTGCTTCACACATGCTAGGCAAGCGCTCTACCACTGAACCACAGCCCAGTTTTTAACACCTCCCTGAGAATATACATTGCTAAGCCATTTCAGGAACATTATGGAGAGAAAAATGATTATGTAATGCATTTTTGCACTATATGATATCTAGCACATTTTCTGGAAGGCTCTTGTTCAACAAAATAAAACTGACAAAGATTTCTTTCCATCAATCATTTCCTCAATTACTTTCACTAGAAGACTCAGCTGAATGGTTCAAATTAGAATCCCCTTAGTGTCAAAGCTAATGGATCTCTGCTCCACCAACAGCTTGAAAGCCTGACGTGGTTTCCTTAAGAACCCAAAGTCCTCGCTGATGGTTATTGGTCAGTATAATCTCTATTCTCTGGATTACAACCAGTTAATTCTTTGTATATTGCTTCCTTTTCAAGGCTATTCTCCACGCCCCCACCACACACACACACACACACCACCCCCCAAATACTACTGTGGTACTCTCTTACAAAACCATCAATAACCTAATCTAATCCTGGTGTCAGAGATCAGGCAAAAGGAACTTCATGGTTGACATGAAGTTTAAAAGAAAAAGAAAAAATTAAAACAAAAACGAGGGCAAGAGATGTGGCTTAAAGCATTTGTCTAGCATGCATGAGACCCTGGGCTCAATTCCTAGTACCACAAACAAACAAACAAACAAACAAACAAGATGACTATCCCTGAGCTTCCCTAGGTTGAGCTTTGGAACATTCCTTCCCAGTATGAAAATATTACAAATCAAACTAGAATTTTATGTTGTCTTAAAACATCCAATGCAAGTACTTCTCTGAGTATGTTACTGCATACCGTCTCTTCTCTTTCTCACCGTGATATTTTAGACTGAGAAGGCAGATTTGCAAAACTGAATGTGGTTTTGTAATACTACTGGGATTATATTTCATGACCAGTAGGGGGAAAATATAGCAAGTGACCTCCAACTAGCAATTTCCTTAACAGGTAAATGAATGCAAGTGGTTAGGAGGTTGAATTGGGTTTGAATAGCCTGAACAAAGGAATTCTGTCATGAAAAACAGGCAAACAACCCATTCTACTGAGGAACATAAGACTAAAAGACCTCTACTAGCCGTGGTCAGTAACTGATGAATGTCTGTAAGCTCTAGAAAAGCAGCAGCAATGGAACATTTTGGCTCCATCTAATAAACTTCCCTCTAAAAGATTCTGGAGAATTCAGACAATGAAAACAATGGAAAGATCCAGAAAAGCCAGGCTCCAACAAAACCTCCCGCTGCCGGTCATCCCGGTACTGGAATCCTTGTTTTGAAATCTATGCAAATATCCTGAAAAGGGTAATGAAATTTTCATTTCTCTCTGCAGGGATCAGCTAGCTGTTCTTGGGATTCTCCTGCTAAAGTAAAATGCCACTGCTGGAACCCCTGCAAGAAGAGATCTTTCCAGAATCCCCAAGGAAGACTTCAGAAAAGACCTGCTCCACAGGTAAACATGAAAGTCAACTCTCAAGCTCAAATACCCTTCCGCCTGCCCCCATTCATACATGGTAACAGTGCCAGCAGCAACATGACATAGAAGAAAGTCATGGGATGTTTAGCCATAGTTATATAAATATGAGCAAAATGTCTTAGTCCTTCACATTTCAGGTACCTCTACTCCATGGTTAAGACCTAAACACTCGTCTCCACCTCCTACGGTGGCTTCCTCTAAGTATCAAGGAAGTGGATGTGTCCAGGGCAGCACTGAAGTGTGAGGGGTCAAGCCCAGGCCACTGGCATCAGCTACATACAGATGCTGTCTGTGTCACCAGTTTTTCATCCCTAGATAGACTGCTTCACCTGCTTCAGCTTAGATTCCTCATTTTAAAAAAATCTTGTTGTTGTTGTTATTATTATCATTATTATTATTATTATTTTGGTGGGGTTCTTTCTTTTGTTCTTCAAACCTAGAGCTTTGCTAATGCAAGGCAGATGCTTTGCTACTGAGCTACATCCTAGCCCTAGATTCCTCATTTTTAAAGAGAGAATAATGATGGTATTCCAGCTAACAGGGTTATTTTCTTGATAATTAAGCAAGTCAGTCAACACCAAGCATCTAGCATATTCCCATGGCACAATAAACATGCAACAAATAATACAGTTATTGGAAACTGGCTAAGACCAAATCCAGCCTGGCACACATAGAAGAGTTCAAAATAGGTTTGATGAATGAACAAGTGATGACAAGCTTATCACATTTGACAGATTATTCCTTTAGCCAAGGTTTGTTCCCACCTTGCTTTCATGTTCCTAACACAAAAGCAATTTAGGACATAGGCTAAGTGAAATAAGCCAATTGCCAAAGGTCAAATACTATATGATTCCACTCATAAGAGCTACCTAGAGTAGCCGAATTCATAGAGACAGAAAGTAGATTGGTGGTTGCCAGGGGTAGGGTGGAGGGGGAGAGGTTAATGAGTACAGAATTTCAGTTCTACAAGATGAAAAGAATTCTGGAGACAGTGGTGGTTAAGGGTTGCCCAACACCATGAATGCACTTAATGCCACTGAGTTATACATGGAAAAAATAGCAAATTTGTGCTGTATGTATTTTACCACAATTTAAAAAATAAGTTAAAAAAGAAAGTAGGCACTCATGGAAGATGAGGTTAATTTAGTGTCTGTTAATATACAAACAACCAGGCATTTGAATCCACTCTCAATTGTTATGCTGTTTCTGTGCCAGTCACTGGGGTGGCACCCTTGCTGGAAGACACTCTCCTTGGCAGTCTGCAAACACCGGGAAGAATCCCCAACCATTTCCTAGAGCTAACTGTAGTTTCCCAGGAGAGCGCCTCTGCTTTTTATTTTTAATATATGCAAGCAATAACACTGCTCAGAATTTAAATTTCCTAATTATAATTGAGTTCCAAAAAATTAAACGGAGATCATTAGGAAAATACAAGATGAAGTCATGTTGGTAAAGGAGCCATCATTTTCCTGAAACTGTTTCTAATCCTCTGACTCTGTCTGGACAGATTACTGAAATTATAAGACCAGTTCTGTGGGGAATTATAAATGGGTTCCGTTGTTTGGACCCGTTGGAAGGTGAAATAGATAGGAAAAAAAGGGAGAGACCAATGGAAGTGACTGATAAACCCGGTGGAATGACATGGCTTTAACAATGACCTTGAGGTCTGAAAGCTGAGTTGAAATCCTGGCCCAAACATTTAATGGCTGTGTGGGGCCCTTAGCATCTGAAAATAAAGGAATTGGAAAGATGATTTCTAAGGTCCCGTTCTAGCTTAATCAATTTGAGATTCCATTAAAACACCCTGTCAAAAAATTTAACTTTGATGAACCACCTTCCCCCAAGAAATCCTATTTGTTAGTCCTGGATGAACACGTCATGGGCCATCATGCAGAGAATGCTGTGAACATGTTATCTAGCTGAAAACAAAAAAGTGTCCAAGAGGATGCTGGTCAAGAAAATCAAATAACTCCAACAAGAAGAATTCCTAGGACAGAGGGGAGATGCTCTGTTGAGTGGTGAGATAGATGGGGTGGAGCTAGACTAAAGGATGGCTCTGCTCTCTTCCCCCTTCAGTCCCCAGTTTTCCCTCCTGCCCACTCACCTGCATAGGAAGACACGGGGGAAATCTGCAGAGGGTACAGCTCACTCATGCTGACTGGCTGCTCATCACTCTCGGTGGTCACCTCCACAACTTGGCAAATGTCTGGCGGATTAGTAACAATCTCTTGATCCTCGATGGTGCTGTCCAGATGGGACTGTCCTACAACTTCAAAGGAAAGAGAACCATCATGCACCACTGTCTCCTGCCCTCGCAATTCTCATACACACTCTCAAGAAAGAAAATCTTCCCCCACAGAGACAGCTTGGCAGCCAGGAGTCAGATTCCTGGTCACCACATGTCGCCTGCCATGAAGCTGAAGAACAGACCTGAGAGCTGGGTTAATATTACTAGAGAAGCCTCCTACCGTCACCTGGCTCCCAATGCAAGGTGGCAGTGTCCTACCTAGATCATCAAGAGTTTCAAACTCAATCCAGTCAGGCTGGATCCAGACCTAACCCCAGGCCAGATGTAACAGTGCTTTGAACTTGACCTTCCTGCTCTCTGCTTTTGCTCAAGGAATATCCTGTACTTATTTTCTAAGAATTTTGGTCCTGAGAGACATTATCAAACCTCAATGAGAAGAAAAACCATGAAAATCCACCCCATTGTGTTATTTTAAGTCATGGGGGAGAGGGCTCTATCCATACTCTCAGCTTCTTCCTTCTCTGAATATGACCAATTGGCCAAAATACCAAAACAATGTTAAAAGTTGGCTCTCCAATTCTAACAAACATTAACTGCATCTCCAAAACAGAATGCTAAGATGATTCTGACCATCGCTAGCTTTGCAACTGCCTCAATATTTTTTGTATTAAATTTTAAATTTTGAAACAATTAAAAACTAACATTAGTTGTAAGAAATATTACAGAGAGGGTAGGAGCTGTAGCTTAGTGGCAGAGCACTTGCCTAGCATGTGTGAGGCATTGGGTTTGATCCTCAGCACCACATAAAAATAAATAAAATAAAGGCATGCTGTCCATCTACAACAACAAAATTTTTTTTAAGTTTAAAGAAAGAAAGAAAAAATACAGAGATCGTGTGTGCCCTTTAGTCTATATCCTCCAACGGTACCATCTTATAAAAACTAGAATTTAATATCATAATCAGATACTGACATTGGTGAAAGTCCACCATCTTGTTGAGATCTCCTAAATTTTACTTGTGCTCCTGTATGTGAGTGTGCATACTTAGTTCTAAACAATTTTTATCACATAGGTAGTTTCAAGTACCTACTACTTCAGTCAAAATACTAACAAGTTCTGTGAGAGTATTTCTCATGTTACCATACCTACTTTCCTTCAGGACCTCCCTGTCCACTGTCTTCTCTCTAGTCCCTGGCAACCATTCATCTGTTCCATTTCTATATTTTTGTTATTTCAAGGATGTTACATAAATGGACTCATACAGTAATCCTTTGGGATTGGCATTTTTCACTCAGCATAATTCCCTGGAGAGTCACCCAAGGTCCTGTGTGTGTGCCAATAGTTGGTTCTTCTTTATTGGCCGAGTGGTATTCCATGGTATGGTGTACTTCATCTGTTTAACTATTCACCCACTGAAGGATGTCTGGGTTGATACCAGTCTTTAGCTATTACAAATAAGGGTGCTATGAACGTTGGCGTTCAAGTTCTGCATGAACATAAGTTTCCATTTCTCTGGGATAAATGCCCAAGAGTGCAACTGCCAGCTCATATGGGAATTGCATGTTGAGTTTTACAAGAAACGGCCAAACTGTTTCCCAGAGCGGCTGTACATTTATATTCTCACCAGCAATGACTGAGTCATCTAATATCTCTGTGTCCTCACCAGCATTTAGCATTGTCATTATTTTTTATTTTAGCCATTCTGATAGGTAAGTGATGATATTCCATTGTGTTTTTAATTTAAATGTCCCAAACGCCCTGTCCTAATTTTACAGAGAATTGACCTTATACTCCTGTTGGCAGTTGATTAGATGAAATGTCCCTGAAAATTGGCTCCAATTAATAAAGGAGAAGATAATAGCATAGTAATTGGGAGGTAGAGCAATATTTTCCCAAGGTCCTCAAAAGCATTCCCCACCATAATCGATGAACTAACAATGTGTGTAAGTTCTTTTAACATTTAAACCCATGAGAATGACAAGGAAGCCATCATTATCCTGTTAAAGATGAAAACACTCCAACACAGAGAGGGAGAGTGTCCTGTGCAAACTCACACAGCTTGGATTCTATGCAGTGCCCTTTGTTCCTGTCCTTTTCCTCCCACTTCTGCAACTATACAATATTCAGCTTAGGCAGAAAGGAGCCCCATTGCCATCTCCTGGAATTGGGAACTGGCTCTTGTTTCAGTCACTCAAAGTTTCTTATTGGCGCCAAGTTGTTTTAAGTCCCTGTTGTAATTACTTTGGGGGTGATGAGAACCTTATCTGATTTCTACTCAGGGAAGGTTTCAGAGTACAGTGGGAATTCCTAGGTTTTGTAACAAAGAAAAGAAGGCACCCAAGAGGCTGGGAACGGGGCTGGGGATGTGATAGGACGTGACAGGAGTTCACAAAGCCACAGCAAACAGAATGGAAGGGAAATGGGATTCTGTTAGGTTTTCCTGGCTGGGATATAATTAAAGAAGAGGTAAGCAGGCTATTTATGGCAAGCAGACTCTCAAATTCTGCTTTCACCCTTCAGACTATCCCATTTGAGTGTGAGGGCATGGATTATGCAGGTCATCAGGCTCCGACTGAGTGCCCACAAGGACCCCTCCCAAGGTTTCCTTTGCCATTTCTCCCTAGTCAATAAAGTGGCAGGAAAAGAAAACAAAGTCCTATCCAGTCCCGAGTCCTAAGAGGCACTTGGTGAGTGGAGACAGAAACCAAGCAAGCACTCTGTGTGTGTGTGTATGTGTGTGTGTGTGTTTGAAGAGGGAAGGCACCATGCAAAGTCGAGCGCACCAAGGCAACAAAGGTCTCATGGAGCACCTGCTTGCAAGGTCCCTGTTATCCAATACCAGGAGGGGCGGCAAGAGAGCCCCAGAGACAAGAGGGTTGCTAAGGAGTCTAGTAGGCAACTGGGCAGCACCGAGTGAGCTAAGGCTTACGGCAGTGAATATGGAAAAGGAGGGGAAGGCAAGAGGGAGAACACTAGATGAAAGCTGAGGAGCTGAAGTATTTCTTTCCCATTCAAGGAATTCAGTGAGAGTGGGAGGTAGAGCAATGGGAGTTTGTTGAGGGCCACAGCCGAGTCGGAATGGCCCCTGGCATTTTGCCAATAGTATTGGTTGAGTGGCGAGCCATTAAGATGATGCTGGATTGATTCAATTGTATATTAGACCTTTAACGTTTGCTTTGACTCCTCTACTTTGGAGTTCTCTCGGGATTCCTGGAGAGTTCACATTGGTTGGGGAAGTGCCGGAGGAGGGATTTCCGGTTGGTAGTACCTGGAGGAGAGCGTGTGTGGAGTGTGCTGGTGGAGTTCAGAAATAAAGTTTGTTCCTGCTTCAGTGGCTCGTGATTTGAGCCCAGCCAGACTGTGGCAGGAGTTATCCAGAATGCCCATTTTCTGGAGCCTTCTTGATCACTCTGGCACCTACAGACCTGTGTCTGCTCTGCACACCTCTCACTCTCCGTCCTTGGAACTCAGCCCAAACCACACCATGACAGGACCTTGTGGCATTCCTTGACTTTCTGTTTCATATTTCTTGTTAATTCTGTAAATTTTCACATAACTTTTTAGCTGTATATACCATATCTCTTCAACCCAATCATGGCTCCTGAGAGCTGAGAACCAGCATTAGAACTTTTGCATCCTGTCAGGACACATGCTCACAGGTGGCACCAGGGAGGAGCGACAAATCTCCGCCCAAAAAACACATGAATGGAAGGTTGAGGCTCACAGGCTGGAGATAGGATCGTGCAGAAATTCACAACTTGCAAATGTGGACTGTGACAATTAATGCTTTCTAGAACGTTCCAAGATTCACAGCCAGTGGACTCTTTTAAACCTAAATGCAGCAATGAAGACCTAGGAGGCTATGCTGCTGTGTGGGGGCTGGGAGAGAACATGTTTGGGGGGTGACAAAAATGTTCTGACTGGAGTATGGTGGTCACACAACTGAGTGTACCTGTCAAAACATTAAGAACTGCACCCCCAAAAGGAATCAGGGGCACTGTATTTCACTTAACATATATGATCTCAGACGAAAAAAGCAGATCAGTGCCTGCACTCAAATTTTAAGAATATCCCGAATGCTAGTGACTAGGACAGAATAGTAGTAAGCTTTGGTTTTCTGGGCCAAGATCTAGAAAGCCCGTTTTTATAAGTACATTATCTCCGAGGCCATGCTTCCCCCATGGGAATTCACTGCTGCATGCCTCAGTAAGGGATGAGCACTCCTCTCCATCCCAACCTCACTGAGGGCACTTCAGGAAATTTCCAGCTTGAGACAAAGCCCCTGGGACAAGCAGGGAAATCAAAACATTGAGATTCTCTCTAGATGCGCTTCACTGCCATCACTAATCTGTCTCTCTCTGTGGCCGTTCTCTGGGCACTGGTCAGTGACCTGACTGGAAATATGAACAGGAAACCTAGCTTCCTGAGCTCATGCCTTAGCCTCTCCTGCCTATCTGCCCCCCCCCCCCCATCTCTCAGTCCTACAGGGAAGAAACAGTCATGATCCTCATTTTAGACATAATGAAATAACAGCATGAGAACTAAATACCTAATTCAAGGTCAGACAGCCAGGAAGTGGCAGAACCAGGATTCAAGGTCAGCTTAACCTGACCCCCAAGTTTCTATTCCTCTGTGACACAGTCTCAAAGCATTAACGAAGTTCAACCTGAGCTCCTCTCCAGCTTTCTAAGCCCCTCTGAGGGGAAAAACTTGCAGTTTCACCTTAATGAGTCTTTGAGCCCCTAACCACCAGTGACATTTCTTTTCAACAGTTCTCTAATGGCTGGAGGAGCTAGAAATCCACCAAACCCCTCCAGCTTAGTCAGATCAGCATATCATGCAAATTCAGCCACAGGAGGGTAATTTTATCTCAATCTAGTTGCTGAGAATTACAACAACATTATTCATGGCTGGTTACTGATGAACCGGTTTGATAGCTTGAAAGGTCATTCTTACTTTATTAACAATTGTTGACTTAGTGTAGGGCTCCACCTGAGAAAGCAGCTCACTCCCAGGCTTAAAAGCTGAGACTATTAAAAACAGAAAGGCCCTTGGAGGTGGGTTTGTCCTATCGTTTTACATTTGAAAAAGCTGAAACTGGAGGCCAGGTAGATTGCCAAGGTCACCCAATTAAACTGGCCAGCAAAGCTTATGAAATCAGACCATCAGCATCAACCACAGGGTGAAATTTCTCCTGGACCTTACACGAGAATGTGAGCGTTGGAACCATTAATACCAGCCCTGATGATGCAGCTTATGGAGGCTACTTTTCCTACTCAAACACACTTTAATTTGATTTTGATAATATCATAATCATATTTACCACCTTCTACCCAGAGAATGATTCATCCATGTCTCCCTTCTTCCTCACTAAATCTCTGTAAGGTAGACAGGATCAATATTATTATTTCTGTTTAAATATATATTTAAATTTCTGTTTATATATCTTTATTTCAATTTTAAAAATAATAACAAGTGTGCTATTATCAATTTATATGTAAATTAGGTGTCAAAGAGGTTAGGGCATTTGCCCAAGATCTCACGGTAAATAAAAAACTTCAGAAGTAGCACGAGAAATAAAGTCCTTTAACCGCTAATCTAGTGCTCTTGTCTTTATAAAATACAGCCATGATCTATATTTTGTAAAACATAACCACTACTGGTTGAAGAGCAATGGTGGGAGAGACGAGGGTTAGCAACTTTAGACACAGAGGTCAATCCTTGTGTGGGTTCGCTACCCTGGCTGCCTGGGCTGCCTGCTATCCCCACCTCAACAGGTAGGGACAGGCACAGGCACCTGTGACTGGTGGGGCGGGAAGCTTCACCATGTGAGAAGACACATCACTTGCTACTATACAATAGGGGCCAAACACTGCTTCCCAGTAAAAAACTCAGCAGAAGCTGGGCGTGGTGGTGCATGCCCGTAATCCCAGCAGCTCGGGAGGCTGAGGAAGGAGAATCACAAGTTCAAAGCCAGCCTCAGCAACAGCAAGGCACTAAGCAAATCCGGGAGACCCTGTCTCTATGTTAAAATACAAACTAGGGCTGAGGATGTGGCTCAGTGGTCGAGTGCCTCTGAATTCAATCCCTGGTACCAAAATCAAAACAAACAAACAAACAAACAACAACAAAAAAAAAAACAGCAGAGAGTGAATCAGTGTCTCAGGGGTCAATGATCTGGGAGCAAAAATTTGAGTATGAGACATGTTCAGGTGGCAGCTTCACTTAGCAACAGACTTGCCAGAGCCTTAGTGGCTGCTCCACACTAATGAAAGCCACCACCAACCTCGTTTTCCCTAATGGCCACATGTGGGTTGCACTGTTTAGAATAATTCAAGTTTAAAAATAGGCATAAAAATCACGGGCAGAGACCAGGTGATGCCAGCCTTGGGGAGAACCTGGGCCTTTGCCTTGGGGGCAGTGGTGACAGGGTACTACTACTGGCATTTGAAACAAATCACTCTGTTTAAGGAATGAAAGGGAGAGAGCAAGCGAAGCCCAGGTGAGAGCCACAGTACAACTAGCAACCGCCAGAACTGAAAGGAGGTGGATTTGAGAAACACAAGAAGGAAAGACCCGTGAATGATCAATAAGGTGGAGACAGCAAGGAATAGGAGGAAAGAGAAAAAACATCAAGCCTCGGGGCTTGGGATTGTGGCTCAGCGGTAGAGGCACTCCTCTAGCACATGCGAAGCGCTGAGTTCCATCCTCAGCACCACACAAAAATAAATAAATAAAATAAAGGTATTGTTTCCAACTATTTCCAAACAATAAAAAAGTTGTTTTGTTTTTTGTTTTTTGTTTTTTTAAATAAAGCCTCAAGAAAAGATAACAGGTTCCTTGATAAATTAAAACTTCATAAGGTTGAAAAAACAGCTGCCAAACCCCAGCAGCAGGGCTCCCAGTTAGCACACAGAGACTGTCCTATCCGTGTGCCAGGCTGTCCCAGGCCCATTCTGCCATGGAAGAAGAAATATGCTGTCCCCTCTGTGTCGGAGGGTACTGGGGTCTTGATTCACTCTTCACATGCAGCTTCATATTGCCATGAGTTTTCCATGGGTCCTGGTAAAAAGTGGATGCTCTGTCTCTGGCCCCTATCCCTAATAGCTCGGCCCTCCCAGGGGAAGTCCCAGGGCACAGCTGCTAACCCTGTGAAAACAAGCACGGATGATCTCTTAAAAGGGGTGTCCTCCTTCTAAAGAACCACCCCAAAGCTACTTCCTATTCTATAGATGCAATTTCATACCTTAAGCACCAGGAACAACAACAGGAGACAATAGAAATGGAAAACATGGAATCACACCTTGACGCTGGGTCTCATTATCACCTTTGGTCATCCTCAAAATCACATAATTCTGGTGCCAGAGGCTGCCACCCTGGAGTTCTAACTGGGAGGCCTTCATAGGGGACACCAAAGTGGGTCTCGACATTGTGAATCTGTTCTCCCCTCCTTCTGCCCCCCTCTATTGACAGCTGGGTTTCTAGGTTGGGCTAAAAAAGCTACTTAGACTTTGCTTTAGATAAAGTTAGTCAAATTGAAAGCAACTGCCAGGAGTGTGCATTCAAAGCTGCACTCTGAGCATCCAAAATTAAGACAAAATTCAAAATACGTTACTTCCTAATTGCTGTTATGTCTAGTTACTCTAGTTTTGCTTTATGAACTTCAGAGTGATGAATAGCATCTTTTGTTTCCAGTGATCTTTGCTTTATGGAAGGGTGGGGTCACCTTTTATCAAGCAACACAATGGGACTGTAAAGTACTGCCCAGGCAAGTCAGACGGAATGTCCTCTGCACCTGCAAACTTCTTAGGCTGGCCTGGAGAGCATTTCCATACAGCTCAGCAAAAGCACTGCTAACCTTGGCAAGAGGCCAGCGCGCACTGTCAGAACAATTCCACATGTTGCTGGCTTCTTCCATTTCCTAAACCAGAAGTCAACACACACACACAACAAAATTCAATGCTAAAGAAATTTAAAAATAAAAAATAAGGAGTTTTCTTTCTTCCCTCCTCTTAAAGGGAAATCGGGGATAGGTCTTTTGGGTGCTAAGCGTGGGCACTTAATAAGACAGTAGTGAAGGGACCTTTGGAGACTAGTTTCAGTATGGAGACATCACACTCCTCTCTGGTATGCACAGCTGGATAATTCTGAAAATACATCCAGCTGTTATGGAGAGAGTGGCAAGACCAGGATACAGCCCTCTAACAGTTCCTGGGTGTGTGTTTCTGCGGTGCATTGTGGCAAGAATAAAAGCAAAACATTGCAGCAATGAAGCAAGAGTTCGTTTGTCAGGGCAACAGTACCTTTCACATTTTACACAGTTATTCACATAGAAAGGAAAACAGCCAAGTCTGTCCAGAATAAGAATGTACTAGTCAGGCTGGGGTTGTGGCTCAGTGGTAGAGCGCTTACCTAATATGTGTGAGACACTGGGTTTGATCCTCAGCACCACATATAAATAAATGAATAAAATAAAGGTTCATCAACAACTAAAAAAATATGTATTTAAAAAAAGAAAAGAAGAATGTACTAGTGGCTGGTCTTCCACTGGATTCAGTTATTGATTTTCAATCCATTTTCCTAAAGAGCTCTGAGACAACGTACATACTATCATATTAAGTACTCATTTCAGCTTCTGATTTTAATCTTATAAATGTAGTTCAATAAAGTAGGATGAATAGCTTTCACCTAGGGGCCTGAACAGAAAACTGAAATGATGTCTGGGTTCAGAAACCCAGGACCTGAAAGCAAGAAACTGTCATTTTTAAATAGAGCATTTTGCAAGGTAAAGAGAGACAGAGCAACAATATCTCAGATGCCAGAGTGGCCTTGGGATGCAAATCCCCATGTTCCTCCTCTCTCACAACAAATCACGATGCCAAAGATGGCTCATTAATAATCACATGGGAGGCTGTGGGGAAAGAGCACTGTTAGGTGCTCATTGTCTGAGATGGTACCACAGTGAGCAACGATTGCAAATTACCCTTCTCTTTAAATACTTCATGAATCAACTTACATATAATTACATACCTTCCTAAGGGCCATCAATTAATGAGAAAAATATCCTCAAACTCATTTTGCTGCTCATTATTATGAACTTGTCATTAACACCAGGAAGTCACTTAATCCAGTAGGTGAGTCTCTAACCAGAACTGGCCACTATCTTGGTACCAGGAGAGAGTACAGCCCCTTTCCCCTCACAACAGCCCCAGGCCTCACCAATCACACAAGAGGGCGAAAACAACCCACAGAGAACTTACACCCTGAACACTCAACCAAAACGATTTTTAAAAAGTGGATCTGGAGGACATTAATGCCAAGAGAAATAAGCCAGACAAATACTGGGTAATTTCACTTATATGTGGAATCTAAAAAAGTCAATCACATAGGAACAGAGAGAAGACAGGTGGTTACAGGAGAATGCAGGCTAGGATGGGGAGGAGAAGGCAAGGGAAGATGTTTGATCTCAGAATACAGGGTCCCATGTGCACTGGAGGAATAAGCTTTAGTGTCCAAATGTACTGCATAGTGACCACAGTTAATAATAATGTTCTGTACAACCACAAGAATGGAATCCTAATTAGAATAAGTTATACTCCATGTATGTATAATATGTCCAAATACACTCTGCTGTCATGCATATCTAAAAAGAAATAAAAAATAATAATAATGTTCTGTATATTTCAAAATGTCCAAAAGAATAGATTTTTGAAAACATTTTTAAACCTCAAAAAAAAAAAGAGAGAATAAGTGGTTGAAGTAACCGATGTGTTAATTAGTTTTAATGAATCTTTCTACAATACATGTATAAACCAAAACATTATCCTGTATCCCATAAATACATGCAAGTATTATCTGTCAACTAAAAATAAATGTAATAGTAATGTTTTAAAAAAGTAAAGAAAACCCTGATACAACTCTGGCTTTGTTTTGGCATATCATCTGAGGCTGACCTCACCTCATAAATAAAGGAAACTTCCCCAAACACCAACCATTTCACTCAAAATAACTGAATATTAAGAAAATGTGCCTGGAGTTGGGCAAACATCTTCCTGTTTCTAAAGGGCTCAAGGGGCAGCATGCACCTTTCAGGGAATCTTGCTGAGAAAGGCAAGCAGTGCAGAACCAGGGGGTGGAGAGACGCAGCCACAGGGGCAGAGGGAGGTAAAGGGTGGGTCATCAAATGAAGAGGTCCAGCAGGGAGGAAAGTTGGGCTTCTGGTAGGCAAGTGGCTTTACTCACAGGGCCTGAGCTTCCTCCCTGGGAAGTGAGAAATATGTTTAGCCTCCAGGATCCCTCTGGGCTCAAACCCTACCGTGGGACTTACTGCCTCCATCCCAGTGTCAAGTCTGGGTGCTGGGGCAAAGGCCAGTGTCATGAGCTGTGTGTGGACTATGTTGCACATGGTAGCCTAGCGAGGGGATAAGTCTGACACTGGAAACATCCCGTTGGACCCCCACAGGGATTGATCGTCTGATGCAGGTGAACTTCCCCCTCAAGCTCTGTCATGTCCCACACAGCACCTGAGATGGGTTTGACCTGACAAGATGTCAATCAACCTGCTGACGGTAAGACATCATGAAGCAAGACTCCGCCCGTGATGTACCCCCTGCCTTTGATGTAGCCCCTTAAATAAACCACCAGAGCCATCTTTTTCATGTCTAGTTCCAGGGCCCACCCATGTAGACTAGATCTATCAGGGGCTTCACGCTTGTAAATATATTTCTAAATATCTGTGTTTCGTTATTCACTAGTCATTTGAGACTTTAAGTTTTAGGGTGACTTACATTCTCCTGGGCAGGAAGAAGACCCAAATGAGACTCTGGCCATCACCCACGTTAGGCCAGGCTTTTTGTTTGCCTCACACTGCATCTGTCAGAGACCTCAATGCTTAAGGCAGTCTCTGCATATGCAAGTCTACTCCCCAAACCCCAAAACCCAGGGGAACAAGGAGATGTTATTTATACCCTGTGTGGCCTCCTGTCACTGTCAAACTGAGGATCTAGAAATGAAGGTGCCCAGGCAGGAAGTTGGCTTTTAAAGCTGTGTTTGATCTCTCTGGTTCTTATTAAACATCAGGAGCCCTGTTGGAACAAAGTTAAACGGACCAAAAGGTACCGGAGGGCCACAAAGCCCCAGCTCCGAATTCTAGGAAAAAGTCACATTGACTGCTGGCCTCTACTCTTGCATGAGGTCCCCACCACCCATTCACCATAGCATCCCGGACACTGCTAAGATGAGTTCCAAGGGAGGGTGTTTCCACTATGTGAGTATGTAAAACACCTGGACACTTCACGATCTGGGTCATACTTCAAATTAAAAAAGAAAAAAAAAAAAAAGAAGAAGTTTTAGAAAACATTCTCCAGCAAATTTGGGATAAACCCCAACTCCTTCCCTGAAGCATGCAAAGGCCCCCTTGACACCTCCCGCCCCCCCTCTGAGGGGACCTCACTATGCTCCCTACACTATGTCACACTTGCTTCTTTCTGTTCCCCCAGACTCTGAGGACATCGTGCCTGCCCCATGTCCCATGCTGTTCTTCACACCAGTCTGCAGGGAAACATCACTCCTGGGACCTCCAAATCTAAATCTGACTCAAGGCTATCCTCTCCCATCTCTTTGTTCTCTTCCTATGAGGTATATACTACAAATGGGAATGCAGTAGCTACCTGTGGGTTTATTTGCTTACTATTTATGTCCCTCCATGAAAACAGGAATTGGGCCTGCCTTGTTCCCCCATCCACTTCCTGCTCAGAGTACTGAGTCTGGTGTGTGCTCCGAAGTACCTACAAAATCACACTGTGCATCTTTGACAACAGGTCTCTGTGCCTCAGTTTCTTCACCTGTAAAATGAGCACCACCTTGGAGGCAAGCGAGCCAAGGAGCAGCTGCTGAGAGAAGGTGCAAGGGCCATGTTCCCCCTCCTTGTTTCCCAAATTTAAAAAAAAAAAAATCAGTCTCATCCATGTGACTAAATAGTGAAAGAGTAAGAACCAGTCACCATCAGCCACGGGAGAAGAAGCATTTTCCTAGAAGTCGCTCAGGGCCTTCTTTTCTGGGGCAGACCCATCTGGGTTCCTTTATTTCATCCTTAAAGGCCTTTGCTTTTCAGCCCTGAAATCTGGGGAATGGAAGTTGGATTTTGAGATGGTTCCAAGACCTCCTCCTACTGATGATGTTATTTCAAGATCACTGGTTTACAAATTTTAGACCTCAGAGGGCTGCTTGTGCGTATAAAAAATAAGATGTCAAAACGGTTTACCTATGATGTTCACCGTACTATCCACTTCATTTTTTATAGCTGAAGTCAGGACCGCGAGCTCAGGAGAAAGATCACTTACTCCATTACTAAGCCCCAAAGATGACTCAACTGGTTCTTGCTAGGAAGAAGAAAAGAAAAAAGAATTGAGAACACTTCCTTCCCCCTCCCTTTTCTTAGCTTAAACTCTACCCTCTGTCTAAGTTCTTTAATGCTAGAATCATTTGTGTTCATCTACCGTATGCATCCCCTACTTCTTTCAATTAACCTTGAGTTAAAGCAGATCGTTTCTGCACACGGCATGCTGCTGGGTATTTGGTTTCTTTCATTTTCCTTCAAGGAAATGGTACCAGCACATCTGGTTTGCCTTTAGGAAATGCTTACAGCGGTGGACAAATGGCTCTGGGGTTCAGTAGAGATGCAGAACTGTCCGTGTGAAGTACCGCAGGACAGAGATTCCAAGTCCTCCTCCTTGGCGGGGTGTGCTCCAAAGAGGCAAATCCTTGGCTTTCTCTTTTAGAGAGGAGTCAACCCACCACTTTTATAATAATTTCTTAGGAAAGGCTCTACCTCAACAACTGGCGCAAGAACAGGGACCCAGCACAACCTGTGGGTGAATTCTCCTTGGACACGGTTAGCGGTGGACTGCAGCTACGTGAGCATCCCATACTGGGTGGTGGCTGGCAATTTGTGCTACAGTCACATCAGAAGCCTCTGTTTCTTTGGCCCAAGTCCAGTTAGGCAACCTCATACCCATGGTTTCACATAAATGTTCTTTGAGTGCCTGAGTATCCCATCCAACACATGCATATTAATGAAATAAGAACAAGTTCTTTTGCTTATCATACTTTCTGAATTTCAACTTTCTTCAAGTGCATTCAAGCCCTCCACTCCCTGAGAGTACTGACCAACTCCAAGAAAGCCAGTCCTGAGGTAAGTAGTTTGATGAGAGTATTTCCTCAAGGTAAGATTGCATTTGCTTTGATGATAACAATGAAAATCAGACAAAAGCCACACGGGATGATTCCTGAGGAATCCAAAATGGAAGAAGAGGGTAGCAGAGGAAGGAGCACAAGACTGGGCACAGAGGACCACAGAGGACCACAGAGGTAGAGACAGAACTGTGCTTTGGAAGGTCAAGAGCAGTCACAGCCTAAGGCATGCTGGGTGTTCTTATCATTACCATTATGGTCTACTTATGTCCTACTTGGAATCAATGCTAACCTCCTCCCAAAATCTTAGAGCAATCACATAGGAAGGGAGATAGTCTCCTTCTTCATGATCCCATGATCCAATGTTAAGGAATTATTTCACTGTGCAGCTGGGTTAAAATTAAAAGAAAAGAAGAGGAAAAGAGAGAGAGAAGAGAGGAAGAGAGAAAGAAAAAATAAATCATATGCTGCATGGCTTACCAGACATACTAAAGGTCAAACATAAATAAAGGAAGAACCTAGAACAGCACTCCTGGGCAGATTTTTTTTTTCCTTCCCTGTTTCCTCCAACATCTCTTTTATAAGTTTCAAATAAGAAGCCTAACATTCCTGGGAAAATACTTCACTTTCTGTGACCTGAGTCACCGTTTTTTTTTTCCCTCCTTCCTAAAGCCAAACCACTGAATTAATGTCTGCCTTTCCTAACTGTCTCCTCCCACACTCCCTGTCAGTAGGTACCTATGGTCTCACTTCCACCCCATGTGCAGAATCCAGCTCCCAGAGGCTGGTAAGGTCATGGGTTTTGGAATCAGACAAACCAGGGGCCAAAGACAGGCTCCTCCGCTTTTCACTGGTTGCAGGACTTTATTTAACCCCATTAAGCTTTTCTTAGGGCACTCAGACAGAAATCCATGGAAACAAGATCCATGTTACAGAGCTGGTGTGAGGATTAAATGAGACAAATAAGTACGCGGTACTTACTATTAAGTAAGTTCCTCACCACAATCAAGGGTTACTGATGAATCCTGATTCTCCCAAACCCAGTGGCCCTCTCCCACTTCTCTTTCCCTAGACCCCAACTCTTATACCTAATAGGGAGCTCTGTACTATACCCCCTTGACACACTGAACTAAACTGGACACTGCTTCATTCCCTTCATTCCAATAGTACCTTCCTTTTTCTTAAAAAAAAAACAAATTTGGTTATTTAGTTGCAGATGGACACAACACCTTTATTTTATTTTTATGTGGTGCCTAGGATCAAACCCAGTGCCTCACATGTGGTAGCACTCTACCGCTGAGCCACAACCCGACTTTCCTTTCTTAATGGCATCCTCTAGGGTCCCCTTTGAGTCTCTCCGTCCCCAATCATCCCTCGAATTTCATTATTCCACTTCCATCTCCTCAGTTGCCTCCAAAGGAACTCAGTGTAGGGATCAGAGGAAATTGTGCAAAGAACTGCTTTTTTTTTTTTTTAGAAGTTTCTTTTGTTATTTTGGTTTTTTTTTTAATTCATTCTGTTTCTAAATTTCTTACCAAAATAACAAGGCAGTCAGACTTGCATATATTCACAAGCCTAAATTATTCGGACTTCTCAATCAAAGATCTCTGTGCTTCATATGATCTACAGTTTACTTAGTGGCAAGTGATACTTTTTTCACTTTCCACTTGAGAAAATCATTACTCAGAGACTAAATTAACTCTGCAAGATCACACTCCTTTTAATCTGAGGAGATACAGAAACTGAATTCAGTCTTTCATGCACAATGGTTCAATCCCAGGATCTTTCTGTCTTAATAAACCCCTGTATCCTAGACTCATTCCAATGGAGACTGAGAGAATTATCTGGACCTTGTTTTACACCACCATCCCTACCTGTTCTGCAATGGAGAAATACATTTTTACCCATGGAGACTGAGAAACTATTTTGAATTTTGTTTTACTCCTCCCACCTCCATCTCCCACCCCCCCCAAAAAAAAAATCCTGGCAATTTCAGTCTTCAATGGGAACCATCTCATTAGTACTGTCACTGTGGAAGGACAAGATGGTAAGCTGTACAGTAAAATAGAAAGGACTCCACCCAGAACAATAGGCCCATAGAAAAAGGGCCTTCACTAAACTCAGTCAAAATGATGAAATGATTAGAAGTAAGTACATCTAAACCTACAGAATATTAAATAACTCAAGGATTCAAGCTGAGAAAAGAAGCAGAAAGTTCTTTATGTACTATGTGCCCAGACATAGTGCAAGTCTAGCAGGTCCTTTCTGATGCCTCACTTCTGACCAGACTCAACCAGGCCTCACACTGCACCGTCACCTAGCATGGCTCATATTAACAGATTCCTCTCAGTTCTCTTTTTCATATTAGATAAAGACTCTCCTGTAAATCAAGTAGCCTATAGCATTCTTGGTTTCTGATCCTCTTGCCTTGCTCCAAAGAAAACCATAAAAGTTCATGCATTAACTCTGCCAAATATTTAGGTTTAAGAATATTTTCTAGAATTACAGAACCTAAGGTTTGGTCTACAGTTTAAGAGATTTTAAGCAAAAACAAACTAGCAACAGAGAGTTTAAAGGTAAGAGCAGCTATCTTTAGACCTGTAAATAATCCACATTTGGCTGGTCTCAAGTTAGGCTTGCTGGATGGACTTGGGGTGATCCTAAGTTAGAGGAGTTGAGGGCCTCTACTGGGCCAAGGTTCGAATCCCTCTGCTCCAAGCCCATTCTGTCTCACCCATGTCAAAAGTTCCTTTTCGTTACCTCTCTTCCCCTCAAGTAACAGCCATAAGTGACTTTCCACCGTTCCATATCCCAAAATGCCCTAATTCATCCAAGCAAAGCTAGTCTCCTTTAAAACAATTTAAGGACATCCGATAGAAGGGTATCTCTAGATCTATCAGGTAACAAAAATTTCAGGCTGGCAACTGAGCTCCACAGAGTGGGCCAGGGAACTGGACCTAGAAGGGTGCACACATCGTGTCCCAGCAGCCACAGTCCATAAAGAATAGCTCTAGTACAAAACAGCCTGCAGCCTCTGGCCTAGTCCCAGAAATACGTTCCCTTTCTAGAACCAGGTCATCTTCACTCTCTCCCTTTTATTCACTGAAGCTTCCCTTTTGACTTCTCTTCCTCTCTCTCCCTTCTTCCTGGGGTCTGTCTGCATCTCACAGAGTGGCTGTCTTGGAGAAGGCATCTGTCTAATGTCATTCTGGAGCAAATGACCATCCACTTACATCCCTCAACACGTACCAGAGTTCTATGCCTGCTGAAGAACATTTGCTTTACAGGGCTCTCTGCCATTTGGCACTCAAAATCAAACCTGCCCTCTTTTCCAAAATGAGCAACATTCCCAGCATCCTTTCTCTGGGCCTCCTCTTTAATTACTCCTGTTTTTATCTTCTGAACCTCCTTCCATGCTCTGGAGAAATGTCTCCTCTGCTCCATTCTCGTGGCTGCCATCTTTGTCTGCATTTGCTGTGATGGTCTCTCCCCCCCACCATCCCTTCTGATCACCCCAAGAAAAACCCGCCTTATATACCAACTCTAAAGGGCTGGGGATATAGCTCAGTTGGTAGAGTGATAGAGTGCCTGCCTTGCATGCACAAGGCCTTGGGTTCAATCCCCACAACCAAAACAAAAAACAAACAACAACAACAAAAAAAAAAAAAAAAAAAAAAAAAACCATAAATACCAACTCTATCATGCTCCAAAAATCTGCTCTAAGGATTTCAACTGTACTTGATGTCACAAAAATCACCCATACTTGCTCAAAGTAGTCCCCTTAAAAGCCACCTATAGAGGAAGGAAGCAATCAGAGTAGGCGGGATAAGCCTGATTGATACCTGTTTCACCCAAGGTAGGATTTTATGTGCTTTTCAAGTGGGTTTCTCGTGTTTTCATCTGATTAAGTTTAAAAACTGAAAGACCTCTTGCAGCTTGTGAAGGGACTATTGTAGCAACAGCTAAAACAGGTGGTCACCTGGCCTGCCCCTGAATGACTGAGAGCTCATGTGGCTTGTGTAGCTGATAGAGCCATCAGCTCTGTGGGAAGGTTCTGTGGACTGGAATCTGCTGTGTTTTGCAAGTTCCGCCCATGGGTCTGGGTTGAGAACTCACACAAGCCTGTCCTACTCTTCACCAGTGGCTTTAGGCCCCTTTCAATTATATTTCCATCACGACACTAATACTTTGATCTGGAAGCATTTCACAGCTTCAAAGCACACATTCCGCCTGCAGACCACCCTCTAAGGCAGGAAGTATTCGTTTATAACTGCTCTACCTGTACATCTTCATTTTCTACTGTTCCCTCACAAAAATTCCTGCTCTTAAACCAGTTTCCTGACTCATCCAAGGAAGACTCAACAACAACTATCATCTCTAGAGCTTCCTTCATGAAGCTTCCAGTTTTGAGAAATGCTTCCATTTTATCCTACCCAACCCAAAGTTCTCACTGCAGATTCCAAGAGACAGAGAGGCACTGGATGAAGTAACAGAGCACCGGTCCTGGAGATGACTGACTGGAATCCAAGTCCCAGAGTTCCATAAGGCAGTGCAACCTTGGCAAAATAACTCAATCTCTCTGTGCCTCTACTTCCTCAATATGTAAAAGGGAGATGACCTATTTATCACAGGGAGATCAAATGAGGTTATAATAATTGCCATTTAGAGGGGTTAAAAAAAAGCCAACTGTCTACCCTCAGTTTTATCTACTTTTATCCTATGCTGTTCTCTGTCTTGTCTGAATTCTCACAGAACACTACACCATGATATTTTTGAAACACATATATGTACTGATGACATACAGTCTAACATAATTCACTATTGTTTTTTCCTTTCAAATTTCGTTAGATGGCCACCTTCACACAGGTGGGGCTGAGGTCAGGTAAAACGTGGTTCACTAAGTACACAGGATGCATTCACAAAAAGAATACCCGAGGAGATTGAGGCATCATTTCCAAACCAACCATATGGCTGCGAATCTTGGGGGACCAAAGTGGGTGCTGTGACAGCATAAATCATCTGAGTGACCCAGAAAAACTTGAGGTAATTGGCTGGCATGTCCTAAACATCGTTTGCTAATTAAAGCCTCAACTGGATTTGAAAACTGGGAAGAGCTTGCCTCGACAGCACGTATTCATGACACTAGGCACACACTGACAAACTTCTGAACAGAAGAAAGCTACCTAGTTTATCCTGTTATAAGTTTGCACAGAACATATAAACTTGGAGCTCAGGTGTTCTAATATACAAAAATAAAGTCATGTATTCATAGCTCGGAAAGGATAAGGTCCTCTCCCTGCACCATTCCAGACCACCTGGGGAATTAACTGTAAAAACCTTCTACAGATACCCCAAGTCAACTCACTGACTTTGGCAGCCAGGAACCACAAACCGTGGGCAGCCCACTGGCCTTACCCATTTTCCACTGCTGTGTTATAAGACATGTAGAAGTAGATTTAAATTCAAAAGTTAGGCTGAACTTATATCTGATGAATCATCTGCCTTCTGCTGAAGGAATGGTGTCCCCCAAGGGACACATTTCAGGGACTGACCATATCTTCATCACAGAGAATTTCAGAATACGCACTTTGCTGAGGGGGAACTTGACTCACATGCTGCACCCAAGGGGAACCTCTCACTTTCTTCCTGAGCCAACAAGGCCAAGTCCCACTCACAGCCATGCTCTCCTCAACTTGCTCATTTTAATGGACATGTGGAAGTCACTTCAAGGGTAATGTCAAGGCAAGGATCCCTTACTTATGAGAACGCCTCATGTCATCAATTCTAGGAAGCACATTTCTTCACATTTCCACACCCCTGAAACAGAGGTGCCTTATAATAATTGTGTGTCATTGCTTCATTGGAAGCTGATTTTTCTGAGAAATACGTAAAATAATATATTTCTTATACGTCTTATAATCATTGGCATCTGACATTCAATGGAAAATAGTGGGTAGATTTATACAAAATGGGTTAAAATAAACATGTTACTCCATTCTTATTTCTCTCCTACCTGCAGTTGTGAAATTAAATCTGCATCCTAATATAAAATCCCTCACTTCACCACATATTTATTTATGCATCTATTTATTCAAAAATGTTTATGCATCCATTAAGTTGTCAAAAAATGTATTGATTATTTGCTCCATGCCAGGCAGTAAGCTAGATGCTGTGAAAAGAGTAAATATGATACATTCACACTTAAGATTCTATCAAATTTTTCAAAATCACATATTTATGGAAAAAATACATTTAATAAAATAATCAAACTGCAAGACTTTAAAAAAAACCACACTGTCGTGAGAGATGGCTAACAACTAGTTTTTCACAATTGCAAGAAAAAATAATTTTTTTAAAAAGTGATGTAGGAAACACCTATAGATTAAAAAAAAACTTGAGACATAAAAAAAATCACATGTGAGTCTTTTATGGATCTTAATTCAGGTAAACAAATTGAATAAAAGGTACAATAATATTTGAGACAACTGGAAATCTAAACACTGGCTGAATATTTGATGATATCAATTAATTACTATTAATGTTTTCATGTAAAATACTGATACTATGGTATTTTAAAGAGCATTTATCTTTCAAATATACAAAGTGAAATATTTGTGGAAGAAATAACATAGTGTTTGGAATTTGCTTCCAAATATTGAACTAAACCATAAGAAATTGTTTTTGTAAGTCAAAATAAGTTGAATACCTATGATTTTATGTTGAAAGTCAGAAGTCATTAGAAAATACTAATGAAACAAAATTGGCAAGAAGCTGATTAATGTTGATATTAGGGTGATCGTCTCTGCAGTGAAGTTTACTCCATTTGTCTCCTTTCTATGTGTATAAAATATTTCCACAATAAAAACTTAAGTAAATTAGTTCTTAATATTGTGCTACATTATAAATGAGCCAGTAACTAAAAATATCAAAAATGCAACTAGAAGTACCCCTGCTAAAATACTATGTCTACAGTATTTATTTTCCATTGCAGAGGTAAATCTCTCCAAAACTTGAAAAGTTTTTCCAGGTTTTTCAAAATCTAACTTTGTATCAACATGTTCTGCATCTATGGATTCAACTGCAGACTGAACATACTAGAAAAAGCAATTGTGTCTGCACTGAACACACACAAGTTTTTTACTTTGTCACTACCCCCTGGACAATAGACAGCTACTTACATAGCCTTTATATTTTGTTAGGTATCATAAGTAATCTAGAGATGATTTAAAGTGAACTGGAGGATATACATTGATTCTATGCAAATACCATACTACTTTATATAAGGCACTTGAGCATCTATGGGTTTTAAGCGGGCATCCTAAAGTCAATCCTCCATGGATAACAAGGGATATGACCCTCCCACAAGCTTCATTATATATCTGAAATAAATTATATTGCACTTTTCTTCTGATGATCTCAATTTACCGGCTTGTTTTTAAACATCATGCTGTCTGGACAGTATGGGTCTTTTTTTCAACAGTGCTTCTAGATTACAAATCAGAATAGTTATGACCACACAATCTTGGACATACGCCAGTCAACTTTTGCACCTCGGTTTCTTCCTCTGCAAATAGAAGCCCGTGAACTTGATGGTCTCTCAGGTGGCCTATGGGTCTGTGACTGTACCATCTGCTCTTTCTTATCCACAGAAGCTGTTCCCCAGCTGTGCATGGGATATTGGCTCTTTTCTCACTGTTTAACAAGGGCTATACAATTCATGCACAAAGATCCTCAAACACATCAGACAGCCTACTGAAAAGCTCTTGCACATACACACAACCCTACTGAAAACCCTTGAAAGTCATGAGAGATAGTTCTACAGTGGAGAAGAAAGCAACCATGAGAACTACACCAACAGAGTGCTTGAGCTCAGCACTGCATCCCCTCCTAATGGCCTATGATGGAATATATGTAAAATATAGTTAATACATTTTAATAGAAGTACATGATATTTAAGATACATTAAAATATCTTTAATAGCCTGAAAATAAATTTCATAATAATATAAAATGTAAGCTGGCTACTAGAGCGCAGTTGGAACTAACTGGCAGACAACAGTTGTAATGACCAGATGCAGGCTTTGGACTGTCGAGCACAGCGTCAATTTGTAACTTCATTCATAAATTTCTCAGTGATATTGGATTAAGTGGGGAATATGTTTTCCTGTGTCTGCAAGTGAGTACATGCCAAAGAGGAGACACATAAAGCACCTGAGAGACTGAACACTCCACAGAGATCATATTATTTGTTTGTATGAAACAGAACATGAATCATTAATGTGGGCCCAATTTTGGCTCTCTCTCTGAACAACCGAAGATTACCTTGATGTGCTTAACTCTGTCTTCTTTTTCTGTCTTTGGTTTCTTTCCTGTGGCAACAAACAATAGTTTGGGATTAATTTGTGGACAGAGAGAGAAACATTTCCCCTGCATTGAATTCGAAAACTCTCAGTGAACTTGTTACTTTAATCTACACATGATCAAAATTCAAATGAATCTTTTATGCCTTTGGTGCCTTGAAAGACATTTTTCCAAGTGAGGTAAGGGCAGAATCATCACCTACGGCATTAACAGGTACTCTGCCCTTGTAGCAACCATGGTTGTAGAAATAAAAGAAATCACAAAGGCATCGTGGTATGTATTGAGCGATTGTTATTTTAGTCAGTAAATATCTATACCTTTCTTAGAAGGTCGTTCAGATAAGGGCAACATCCGGTATACTCTGAAGGCATTGTTTCCTTTCTTTATACTTTTATCCTTAACTTCTTCGATATCAGGCAAAGAATTCATGGCACATCGAAAATTCGCCTTCCATGTTTTGGGATCAGGTTTATCTATTCCTGGCTGATGCTTTCCTAACAAAATAGCCAGAGGCAGGGGGAACAAAAGGAAAAATTAGACACAGAGTAAAAAAGTTCTGGAAACAAAGTCTTGCTGACCAGGTACTACAGAGAGACCTTTTCATTAGAGCCTTTGCCCACAGTAACCAGCCATTCTGTTTTGTCTGGGACTGAAGGGAAAGGTTCTTAGGATGTTAGAATTTTATTTTTAAAACCTAGACACTTTGGGGCAAACTGAGACAAGCAGGGATGGTTTCTACCAAATTGCTTGAGAGAAAAAAATCAACTGGTAGAATGGAGAATCAATGTGAACTCTACGCAAGGGTGAAAGCCCAACAGGCAGAAATAATTTGTGATTTTCAAACACTGAGTAAAAATTTCATCCCTGTAAATAGCTCCCTACTTGAATTTTGTAATGAATAAATATATGCCTGACTACCTTTAGGGAAAACAAATTCAACCCAAGTTTATAGCTCCAGAACAAATGAATGAATATTGCCCTGGTAACACTGGGGAATTTATCAGAATACTACATTGGGGGCCATTTAAAGACGGAGGTCCTGGAGGATGGGTGGAACACCACTTCTCTGTGATGTGACCATAAGTCAGGATACATTATATCTGTAATGAAAACGAACGATAGCACCTGACACTACACAATACAGGGGGTTGATTACCTGTGTGGATGGCCCAGTTTCTAAATAGTGGTGCGTCTTTTTCCACATCCCACCCATGTCTAGCCGCATGCATCCAGGGGATCTGGAAAATCTTCTTTTCCTGGAGTTAATGAAGGTAAAAAAGAACTGCAGTCATGGGGTTTGGCTAAACATGACGAAGGGTTCTTAAGTTCTAGCTAATAAGATTTCCCACTAAGTACCACTGAGTTGCTGAGTGTCTATGGTACAAGCAAATCCACTTCCCCAAAGGGTCCCAAATCTTGACAGTCTACCCTGGAGGACAGTGAGAATCTCCTGGAGCCTGGAAGAGTAGGAATGTATTCCAGGGTCAAAGGGAAGATGTGGATGTGCCAAAGAGTCCTACAATTTGTGCCTGTCTTTTTTTTTTTTTTAACAGTACCATAGATAACTGGTCACCAACTGAAACTTCTAATGCATATCCTTACAGTTTCTTCTCATCATTTAGTAAACAGTAACTCCAGCTGCCTTAGGTAAGCTAAAAATAACACACACCCTTTAGGCTGCTAAAGGGAAGTTGAGTGTATCTGAGGTCACTGTCACAGAAACCAAATATCTCCATCTGCTTGTGTGTTTGACAAAAATAGAGAATTTTGTCTCTTGTTCTAATCCCTAGAGGTCTATAGCCCTGCATGAAATAGCAAGAAATACAAACAAAAATGTAAGAGCCTATGAGAGGACACTCATAAAGTTTCTGGTAAAAAGTTCCTGAGTACAATCCTGTCAGATTCTCTCTCTCTTTCTTACAATCAGAGATAACCCCAAACTGCTTAATAAAACAACTCAGGCAAACACATGATTAGAAACTAAAGCTTCAGAAACAAAGTCATATTCACAGTGAAACTGCGTGTGGTGCACCCTGGTCCAGCCAGAAAGACAAAGGTCCCCGAAGCACTGTACATTTGTCTACCCATGTCCACAGGCTCAGTTTTACATCTCACAGTTACTAGCTACCAAACTAAGTATATAATTTTCATTTTTCAGTTGAGAAACAGAATCAAATTATTAAATCAAGGAACTTATGATTAAAAATGTCTATGTTCTAAACCAAGGTCAAGTGATTCCAAATTCACACTACATATTATCTCCTGGAGTTAGAGGATTCCCTGTCCTGTGACAGACCTGGATTCTTGAAGAGTAGGGCCCAGGAACTGCACTTTTTAAAGAGCTCTCAGGCAATCCTGATTACTGCTAAGTTCAAGGTGCACGCACTGGGAAGGAAAGGGATTTTCCACCACTTTGGTCTTACATGGTGAAATCCAGAAAGTGTCCCAGCGGTCCCTACAGGGACTCAGTACCTCTTCACTAAGCTGAAAATATTTCAGAATGTTGGAGAGTTTCCCAAAAACTGTTACAAGGGAAAATTCTACCATATTTTTAAAAGTCAGTTAATAAAGAAGAACTGAAAGTGAGAGACCTTTTCATAAACTCTTCATTATTCATTCTGTGTCATTTGCAGCCATTGCAGAGTCTCATCTCAGGTAGGCCAAAGTGCAAAGAAAAGTGGTGTTCTTTTTTTGCTTGTTACTGTACATGAAAATCTGAAAACAAAATCCTTCAATGCAGCTTTTTTTTTTATGTTCACATGAACATGAATATAAATGAAAAAGAACTGATTTCCAATGAAATAATTTTCCTGAAATGCACACACACACACAATCTAAAATTTTCTGCTGAAAGACACAGATCCTAAAAAGTTTGCTGTTGTACTTTTTCTGGTAGACCAAGAGAGTTCTGAAATGACACGCTGTAAAGTCTACCTTGCAAGGCACAAAGGTAAGGCAGATCCTTATAAGCATTTGTGCACAGGCACACACACACACACACACACACACACACACACACACACACAATCAAATCTAGTCTCACAGAAACCATGTAAAAATCATGAAATCAAATAAAAGGGATAGGAGGGGAAGGGAGGGGGCATGGGGTTAGAAATGATGGTGGAATGAGATGGCCATCATTATCCAAAGTACATGTATGAAGACATGAACGGTGTGAATATACTTTGTATACAACCAGAGATATGAAAAATTGTGTTCTTTCTGTGTAATATGAATTGTAATACATCCTGCTGTCATAGGTAACAAATTAGAATAAAATAATTAAAAAAAAAAAAAAACAGCTACCAAACCCTGCAATATCCACCAAGGAGGGGCAGGAGGTGTGGCTCAGTGGTACAGCACTTGCCTAGCATGCATGCAGCACTGAGTTCAATCCCCAGCACTGCGAATAAATAAATAGATAGATAGATAGACAGATAGATAAATAAATAAATAAATAATCCACAATGGCTCTTCTTGAAATTGGCAAAAGACCCAAATATACCTCTCTCAATAAACAAATAAACAGCACATGAAAAGATGCTGAACCTCATTAAGTCATTAAGGAACTGCAAATCAAAGCAACAAATACCTCACACCTACCAGAATGGCTGGAATTTTAAAAATTTACAATGACAAAAAGCAAAAAATAAAAAATAAAAAGTGTTGATGAGGATGCAGAGAAACTAGAACTCTTCTATGCTGCTGGAAGGAATATAAAATAGTGCAGCCACTTTGAAAAAACAGCTTAGCCATTCCTCAAAAAGGTAAAACACAATTACCAGTTGATCTAGTAATTCTACCCCTGGTTACATACCCTAAGATTGCAACAGGTGTCCAAACAAAAACCTGATATATAAATGTACACGGTAGCTCTACTCACAAAAGCCTCAAGATGCAAACAACTCACCTTTCCATCGGCTGATGAATGTATACACAAAATATTGCATATTCAGCCACAAAAAGGAATTAAAAATGCTACCACAAGGATGAACTTTCTTTTTTTTTTTTTTTTTTTTGGTGCCGTGGATTAAACTCAGTGGCACTCACCACTGAGCCACATCCCCAGCTCTATTATGTATTTTATTTAGAGACAGGGTCTCTCTGAGTTGTTTAGCACCTCACTTTTGCTGAGGCTGGCTTTGAACTCTCGATCCTTCTGCCTCAGCCTCCTGTGACCCTGGGATTACAGGCTGTGCCACCATGCCCAGTTAAGGATGAATTTTCAAACGTTGTGCTAAAAGAAGCTAGATCCAAAGGACAAATATTGAATGATTCCATTTATACGAAATATCCAGAGAAGGCAAAGTTTTTATAGACAGAAAAGTAGCTTAGTGGTTGCCCTGAGCTAAGAGAGGAAGAAATAGGCTCTGAGGGTTTACAGGGTACAGTGTTTCCTTTTGACAGGAAAAAAGTTCTGGAACTACATGAGGATGGTTTGCACAAGAGCATGAATGTACTTATTCTCACTGAACTGCACACTTAAAATAGTTAAAATGGTAGATTTAAAAAAAAAAAAAAAAAACTTCCATGTAACTTTTGACTATTTACATGGGTTTTTTAAAAAAATTATTGCAAAAAAATAAAGAAGAAACTACTAAAATAAGCATATCACAGATACCGTTTTTAAAAAGACCATGTTGAAAGGTAAAAGGTGAGATTCATTTTTAAATCAAAAGAGATTCTACTGAGTAAATGTTCGAATCATAGATCCCTGTATTCTGAGGGACAGTAACAGTGCTGCTATGTGTCTTTGTAGACTCCGTGACCAGCCCATCAGAGGGCAGAAGACACAAGCACTGCCTGAGCTCTGAAAAGCATCTGTGATTCTCTTGCACAGTGCAGAACACACACTTTGGCTCCTGCAGAAACTAGTCCAGTTATCTCTCTCTTCTTTCTTCCAATATTTTTAAGATATTCTGATCAGTTTGCTTTTTTGTTTTGTTTTGGCCTTCTTACTTGGGGCAAAGACAGCCTAATGTTGACACAAACACAAGCCTGTTTTCAAGAAGAGAAAAGGGAAAGTCTGGCACTGCCGAATGGTCTCTGTGCCTGGGCAGTGGCCTCAATGCCTGCATTCCAGGGGATGTCCCTCATGCACTAAGAACATCAATAACCAGGATGGGAAACAATGAGCCTGGCAGTGTCTGCCTCCTGCTTCCTAAATAAATGACCCAGAGACACCACAAAATTGGACAATTCCAGAACTACCCTAGACCCTTTCAACAGTCAAGGGCAAGAAGGAAAACAAAAAGAACACAGGATGCTGTTCACCATCAGAAGAGGCTTCAAGTCATAAAACCAAACACAACCTGTGAGCTTTCTTTAAGAGTCTGATTGAATGAATCAGGTGCATGAGCTGTAAAAAGATATTCTGGGAAAACAAAAGCCATTTGAATATGAATGGGATAATGATGACATTGAAAATTATTAACTTTATCTAATTGATAACAGCATTGTTGATATGTCCTTAAATCTTACAAACATACATTGTCAGAGAGTGGTTTTATAATAACACACACACACACAACACACAAACACACACATACACGCATGCACATGCATGCACACACAAAAACACAACAAAAATTAATAGAGCTAAGATGTGAGCATATGGGAATTTGCTATTCTATTCATCTTAATCATTAAACTATCCAAACCTACTCATAATAAAAAGAAGTTGTTCAAGCCCCAGCCCCATTCATAAGCCACATATAATACTGCTTTGATAAACTTCCTGCTCCTTTGAAGGAATTCAAATGACCTAATCCATTTCTTCCCTCCTTCAAATTTATTAGGAGGAGGAAATGGAAACAAATTTAGCCAGTAATTAATCACCTGTTCGTTTTTTACTAAGAATGTACTGAGTTGGAAAGGCTTCACTGAAGAGAGAGATGTGACAATGGCCAACCCACTATTGATAACTCTGATAATCCTGTGACAATGGCTAACTCGCTATTGATAAGTCTGATAATCCTAACAGAACAAAAACACAGCCACCAACGTTGCCCCTCCTCGAGAACACAGCCTGCATCCATGCAGTCACAGAACAATGCTTACGGAGTGCCTCCTGCTCAGCAGGCGGGAGGCCTGGACAGTTATGACAAGACCGCCATGCACTGTTTGTGGGGCTTCTGAGCCTGGAGATTGCACCATAAATAGGACACATTCTGAATTCAACGGCTATGACTTGGATGTGGTTAGAGAGCATCCTCCAAAGTTTCCTTGGTCCCCAGTGTGGAGGTATTGAGGTGGTAGAACCTTTAAGAGATGGAGTCTAATAGTGGATAATTAGTTAAAGAGGACTACTGAATGCACCACTGCCGTCTCACAGGAGAGGATCAGATCTGTTAAAAGTGGAATAGTTCCCCCCTTAAGAGTGGCAATTGTAAGAGCAAGTCAGGGTCCTTCTAGATGTCTTTCTTCCTTGTTTACACACTTGGCCCCTTCTACTTCTCTGCCATGTTATAAAGCAGTTAAGGAAGCCCTCGCCAGGACATGGGCACCCTGCTGATTGGACATTCTAGCTATAATATACTGTAAGCCAAATACACTTGATAAGTTACCCAAGCTCAGGTATTTTGTTACAGCAACACAAAGTGGACTGCAACACTAACTAAGGCATAAGTAAATCAAAGACCCAGGGGCAGCATCTGCTTTCTTAGTCCCTGCAGTCTTAGTGAGAAAGAGATTGAACTACTCAAACTAAAAACAGGGATTCTTGGGCAGGGATGCTTGTGAATGGAAAGAAAATATTAGGCTCTGGATGAAGTATTTATGTGGACAGATGAATCCCAACAAGTCTAAATCAACAAGAAACCTATAAAAAAAATCAGCATACTACAGTGACGCAGCCACATTAATGTATTAATGTTTATAGCAGCTCACCTCACAATAGCTAAACTATGGAACCAACATAAGTGCCCTTCAATAGATGAATGGATAAAGAAAATGTGGTGTATTGCACAATGGAATATTATTCAGCTTTAAAGAAGAATGAAATTATGGTATTTGCTAATAAATGGATGGAGTTGGAGAATATGCTAGGCAGAATAAGCCAATCCCAAAAACAAAGGCCAAATGTTTTCTCTGATATGCAGATGCTAATTCACAATAAGGGCGGAGAGTTGGGAAGAACAGAGGTACTTTGGATTGGGTAGAGGAAAGTGCAGGGAGAGAAGGGGTATGGGAGTAGGAAGGATAGTAGAATGAATTTGACATTATTACCCTATGTACATATATGATCACACAACTGGTGTGATTCTACATCATGTACAACCAGAAGAAAGAGAAATTATACTCCATTTATGTATGATGTGTCAAAGTGCATTCTACTGTCATGTGTACTTAATTAGAACAAATTTTAAAAATAAATTTTAAATGCCCATGGGAATGTAGCTTTGGAGAGCTGATACCCTGACCCCATCCAAGGTCTGCAGTGACCATGATGGCACTGCCTGTGGGCACAAACACAGCCACATGCCTGCTGTGGCTAGGTCCCAGTGGGACCCCTACCTGATAGGGAACACCAGGCCATACTGTGCCAGCACTGTCCTGAGGGGCAGCAGTGGTCAGCAGCCCTTCCACCAGCTGGGGTCATGTACAGCTCTAGCAGAAGAGCCCACAAGATGGCAAAGAAGTCCCCTTCCCCACTCCTACTCAGAAAGAGAACTCTCTCGCCAAGAGCAAATGAATGAAGACCAGCAGAGAAGGACCATCTGTGAGGAACTAAGTGTTCAGTTATGCAAAAAGATATCCATTTGCCTTTTGGTTCTAGATCAGAAAAACATGGACAAAGTGGATGGAAAAAGAGAGGCCTCCATGGACAGTCCTGCAGAGGACGATCCTTGGAGGGTGCCTTGATTTCCTAAGGCTATAACAAAAGACTCTAACAGGACAGCTTATAGTAACAGAAACATTCTATCCCAGTTCTGGGAAGCCAGAAATCTGAAATCAGGGTGTCAGCAGGCCTGTATTCCTTTCAAAAACTCTAGGGAAGAATCTTTGCCTCCTTCAGGTTCTGGTGGCTCCAGGAGTTCTTTGGCTTGTGGCTGTGTCATGCCAGTCTCAGTGTCTTCACATAGGTTCTCCTGTGTATGTGTGTATGCGTGTGTGTGCATGAGTGCGTCCTATAAAGGCAACTGTCATGGGACTTAGGGCCCAGCCAGAGAATCCAGGATGATCTTTGCTGCATCTGCAAACACCCTTTTTCCAAATAAGGCTGCAGGTTCTGGAGGTTAGATGGGGACATACCCTGGGGTGGGGGCATCATTCAACTTCCTGTAGAGCACGACCAAATACAGCCTATCAAGTGCCTACTTGACACAGGAGGCCTGGTGGCATTGCATGTTCTCCACATACAGAGGCACGTTTTAGAATAAGAAAAAGAGAAAACGGACAACTTTCTTCAAATTCAGGAACATCTACCTCAATCTTACACTAAATCAAGACAATGTTTTCTTGTTATTCAAAATAGAATCCTACTTACCCTCCCCATGCCTTCCACAGTGGGGATCATGTGAATTAACACATATGCCCTGCTTAGAAGAGTACCTGGGAATGGGGCACTTGACAAATGTTAGCTTTTGCTCTTTTTATTTGTTACCCTATGTGTCTCCAACTCCCTTTCCTTCTACCTTCATATACCGCTGCTAACTGAGCTGTAGAAGAAACAACCTGGTTTCTTATTTGTTTCTTTGGAAAAGGAAAATTATGTATCTAAATCTAAAAACACAATAGGTAGAACAAGCATAGAAAAATATATTGTCTGAGGCCTCAAGGTGCCCCAGTAAACACACAAAACGAGCACCTTGTTTCAGAAAGGACTCACTTGCCGTATTCAAATACAGGAACATTGAGTTCAAAATAAATGAACAAGGGAAAAAGAACAAAAAAAAAAAAGGTTTGAGATATCTAAAAAGATAAAATGAAGCCAGGAGTGATATTAAAGAAAAGAAAAATTGCTGCAGCACCTTCTTCCCTTGTTAGAAGCAGGACACAATCTGCAATCTGGCTCTAAGCTCTTGCACCTGGAACAAAGATAAAGCCTGACCAGCTAAATTATTCATCATGTCCTTAAGATTAAAAAAGAAAAGGGTTGGGGGATGGTGACTAGGAAAAAGACATTTGCTCAGAAGAATTGCAATTGTTCCTGGTAGCAGGAGAGAAACTTATCCCTTGGGCCTCCTTAAAACAGGCATGACATATTACATCGAGTCACTTTTCTAAATTATAACTACATATTTTTAGATATTTGTTATTTTTGCATGCATTATCTCTTCCTGATGCACCCCCAATAGCTAAGATTGATTAGACTGATAGTTCTGAGGTTAACAAAATAAGGGAGTATTTGTGTGTACATGTGTGCGTTGAGGGAGTTGTAAATGATAAGCAATTTCTTTTTTAAGACAGGTGGGAATACCAACAAGGTTTCGTGTAAAGATAAAAATGAGTATTTTTAAAAGACAAAAATGAAGGTTCTTTACATTGAGAGCATTCGGGGAAAAAATCAGTATGCTCCATTCCCAATATAAAATGGCAGCATTTCCATGTCCTTTCATCCTAGAAAGATAGGAGAAGCAAGAAAGAACTCTAGAGACTAAAGAAAAGGGCAAGGGCACTGTTATGAGTTAGATATGAGTCTCCCTCAAAAGCTCGTGCGTGAGACTATGCGTGGAAGTTCAGTACCAAGGGGCGGCCAACACCCTACCAGGGCAGTTTCCTGCTCAGATGGTGATGAGCCAACTGGAGGAAGTTTGAAATATTTAGTAAAGAAATAAGAGACAAAGCCAGAAATTAGGTTCAAAAAAGAGGAGTTCCTGATAGGTCCTCTAGTCCACATAGGAGTTAGAACCAAACAACTAGAAAATGGCTCCAGTCCTTTATTTAAGGGAGAGTACATCAAAGTCAGGGATAAGGTTTCAGCAGGTGGAATCTTGCTTCACGGTGTCTTGTAGTCAACAGGTTGATTGGCATTTTGGCAAGCCACACTCATCTCTGAGAGGCTGTGTGGCTATGTGGCTCCAGTGCTCTTAGGACTCTGACAGAGCTAGGTAGGATAGCACGTGTACTGGGTGGTCTCAAATCAGCAGGACTGCCACTGGGAGTTCCCAGATACCAGGCTTTCCTACCCAATGGCTTCCATGCCCATTTGGTTCATGCACAGTTCACAGATGGCTCCCAGCAGTTCAGAGGTGAAATGAGAGCCTTAACCTCATCAGTGAATTAATCCACTGATATGGATTGACTTGGTGGTGGTTGTAGGCAGGTAGGCTGCCTTCTACACAGGAAATGTTCAGTATAAGGATTGGACCAATGCAGAGGAAGCAAATAAGAGATGGCTGCAGAAGTTAGGTCATTGCGGGCATGCCTTTAGGGTTTATCTTATGTCCCTGGTAAGCAGAGGTCTCTGTCCCTCTCTCTCATTCTACTTCCTATTTTCCAGGTCCCAAGGGGCCTTCCTCTGCCCTTCTGCCATGATGTTCTGCCTCAATCTCAGACCAAAACAATGAAGTCTGCCATCTATGGACTGAGACTTCTGAAACCATGAGCCCCCAAATAAACTTTTCCTCCTCTGTATTGTTCTTATCAGAACTTCTGGTCACAGTGATGGAAAAAGCTGGCTAAACAGTCACTAAAGAAAACCATAGCAGGGAGCTTCCCATAAAGGTATCCAGAATCCCAAGGTGAGCTGCCACTGAGAACTCAGGATTGAGGTAACTTTCTGAGCTAATGATAAAAACTTTTTTGATATGATAACTTGATGTTCTATGACCATAGTTAGTTGGTTGGTTTTTGTAATGAATTGAGTCTGAGATTTTGAAAACAAATAACAATTTTTACTTTGGGTGGTCCATGGGAGCATGTTCTCAGCCAGGACCTCTCAATCTCAATCTCTCACATGCACAAGCATATGCACACACTTACCTTATTAAGCCACTTTAGCCCTGGTATTGTGTTTGAATTTATCTGTTCTTCCAGCCATGGGCGCATCCGCATCCTTTCCACTGGCATGGTACCTTTCTGCAAAAGCAAAAGAAAGATAACATTAGGTATTTCTGTTACTGTCTTGTCTGTATCATCCCTGCTTGTTCCACCCCCCTTCCTCAGGGTTGGGGCTCTAGGTGAGTGTATTCAGGGGTACTGCCTTCTGGCCACCTGCCCCTACTTATCTATCCTGTTCATCCTGTCTTGGTGGGGGTGGTGGAATGGCCCAGTTCCTGCCATTCTCTGAGTGGGCTTTCAGTTGAAGGGACCTATGGACATGGTAGGCCTGGTCTTGTAGACACCCAGCTAGCCAGGAGATTCAGACCCCCCCCCTCAGTGACTGCTTCATGTTATTTTACCCCCTCCTACTCTGGCTATGTTTGTAGAAGAAACCTTCAACATACCAGGCATTCTGAGGACCAGTATTTTACAATACTTTAGAGTATTTATCCTTCCAAAATCCAAGGATGCCAGAATAAAATAGTTTTGTTATAAAGAGTTATGACAACCAATTGGTTCCTTTTGGGGATATGGGCTATAGAAATGCCTTGAATTCCAAATACTGGAACTTGAGAGTTCTAAAGGAAATCAATTAATTTGGTTACCCCCAAGGTTTTTCACTACCAGCCATTTCTGTTTTCAGAGATCACCAGCATTTATCCTGGCTTCAACTCTGCTCTTACTCTGATGTAATCTCTTACTTGCTTCCTGAAGCATTTGTCCTCAGTACAGTCCTCTCCTCTGACCTGAAAGCATCCCCTTTTCCTCCAACTTAACTTTCCTTTTGCAAATCACTCCCTGGTCTGAACATCTTTCCTCATCAGCCCACACAATGCCTCTCCCCACTCCTTCCAAATTCCTTTCGAAAACTTTCCCTCATCCATCAAAATATAGCTGAGTGGAATCACTAATAAAGCATCTTCCACACAGTTTACCCTTCTTCACCCTATTTTTGTCTGAATTTGTATTTAATCTAAGATCTGAAAGCAAAGTTGATGCTAATTCAAGTCTCTACACTATAGGACATTGTGAACAATGTGACATTATAATTCCCTTTTCAACCCCCCCCCCTTTTTTTTTTTTTTTTTGGTGTTGGTGCTAGGGATTGAACCCAGGGCCTTGTGCATGCAAGGCAAGCACTCTACCAACTGAGCTATACCCCAGCCCTCTTTTCAACCCTTAACTGTCTCTTGTTTGTGGAACTCATTTCTCTCCTTAAAATGAGTTCTTAAAATTATATCCAGTTGAATGTGGAATGAGGTGATCAATATCTCTTTCCCAGCTTGCCCTACCCCGACCAGTGCCAGAGTGCAAGCGTCATGAAGTGCACCATGAAGGGCCTCACCTTTACTAGTAGAGGCTACCTGCCTTTTCCTTGTACCCCTCTCACATTTCTAATCCAAGCATGTTGCAGACACCTTCTGCTCCTTGCTCATCCCAAGCACTCTGCTCCTCTTTCCCTGGCCTCGCCAATCCTCAGCAATACTCCAAGACCCAGAGTCCACTCTCCTTCTCCACAAGGCCTTCCCAGACCACTCCAGCCCAAAGGAATCCTCCTCCTCCTCCAACTCCCACAATACACACAGATCTTGCACCACTCATTTGAAAATCAAACATTGCTTTAGGGTAGCTGTTCTAAGTCAAGTCTTTAATCTTATCTCTTACCTGACCTATAAACTTTTCAGCTGTGTGTACCCTCTCTACCTAAGCAAATTGTAAACTCTTTGGGAATAGGAGTTCACTTCTTATATATTCTTTTTATAACCCTACAAAGCCTAAATGCTGCCTTCTACACAGGAAATGTTCAATATAAGGACTGGACCAATTCTGAAGTTCAGCCCCGTCAGGGCTGCCATTGATGGTTGGGTCCCATCCCCTCAACATCTGCAGGATCCAAGTCTCCATTCTTGGAAACAGTAACAGGAACCTTTGAAACATTATAAAAGACATGAAATGGCTACAGGGAGTTCCCAGTACAGCTGCTCTTCATGGATTCCAAGTTATTCCATTCATTCATATACTCATTCAAAGATCACGGATTGAGAATGAAGTTCCAGGAACTAGAAAAGATAAGACAATCCCCGCCATCTTGAAACTCAGTCTAACAGGTGATAGACTGAGTTTCAAGAAGAGTTTCATGAAGAGTCTTACACACAAGATGGTAAGGAGTTACAGAAGAGCTCTGAGAGTGTTGGGCAAAGGTATACATAGAAGATTATACCAAGGGACAGTGGTCTGAGTGGATCTAGGGCTCTGTCCCATGAATTGGAATCCACTAAACCAGTCAGATCCTTCCTTAGGAGAAGATCTTAAGACACAGAGTGGGGGAAGAAGGAAGAGGAGGAGTGGGGGGCAGCTATAGTAGTCCTACGAGACAGCAACAGCCTCCAGTTCTTCTGAGGAGCCAACATAACATGCATAAGTGGTGCCATTGTGCCTACCCTCAGTAATGTGGAAATACAAGAGGCATGCGCAAATAGCCCTGATTCCAGTTCATAGTCATAATAATATTATATTTCTTCCCATCTCTCTCTTTTTTAAAAAATAAATAACTCATGTTGAAAAAAAAAATGATCACCTGAGATATTTCAAAAAGGCTTCTGTAACTAAAACTACAGCCTGTGAGGGAAGATACAGATATCTACATTATTTCCAAATTCTGTAAATGTGAATTTGCCTACTTACTAAAATCTATTGGTTACCACAAAATCAATACTTATGGTGTTTTGTGGTTGTTGCATACACATGCAAAGGGGGCGGGGGTGGACACAATTCACCTGATATGCACAGTCCCAGCTGATTTTGAACAAGACACATTTTACCTTCCTGTTTCTGCTCTCCTACTGGAAACAAATGTCCTTTTCATGGTCTATTTAGTGTGACATTTTCCACAGTCTTGTGTTTTTTGTTGGTCATTTTACCATTTAAAATGGCCTCTAAGAGCGGTACTCAAGTACTGTGTATTGCTCCTAAGCAAAACAAGGCTGTCATGTTCCTTCTGGAGAAAATACATGTAATGAGATGAGCTTCACTTGGGCATGAGTTATAGTGCTACATACAGTGGCTGTGAATTCAATATTAATCAATCAACAAGGTACATTAACTAAGTTGTGTTTAAACAGAAAATACATAAAACAAGGTTATATCCTGAATGGCTGATGAAAATGTTGTGAGCAGAGGGTAACAGTGTCCTGATGTCCTTATAAGAAAAGGGTATTGAAGACACAGACATACAAAGAATGTCATGTGAAGACACAGAGGGCAGATAGCTACGTAAAGGAAGAAGCAGAGATTGGAGCGACTCCATGACCAGCCAAGGAATACCTGGATCTTCTACAAGCTGAAGAAAGAAGGACGGATCCTCCCCCAGCCTTCAGGGGTAACAAGGCCCTGTTGACATCTTGATTTTAGACTTTTAGCCTCCAGAACTCTGACAGTGTAGTTTTCTGTTGTCTCTAAGACACCAACACAGGCAGAGATAATGCAAAGGCCTTCAGGGAGGTGTCCAGCAACAGGACAGATGCTTGAGACACGACTGACTTTCCAAGTCCTGGAAAAACAAAACCTAGGACTTTGTTCAACATCCCAGAACTGAAGAAGAAACTTCAGGATTTAAGGAAATGAAAGATATGGTCAGTCTTGTTAGTGGTTGATTATGAAATCTAGACCAGCACTTCATAAACTTTAATATAGGTAGGAATCTCAATTCGGTATTCTAGTTGACCTGTGATTCTACACTTCTAACAAGCTCCCAGGTCCCTGGACCACATTCTAAGAAGTGAGGATCTAGAGTCTCTTTAATATTTACACATGAATTTCTTGAATATTTTGTGACTTCCTACCAAGTCGTCATTCTGGCTGACAGATCTTCTCCATTGGTCTGTCATATTTTACTGCACCATATATATGTTGGGCCATCAATATTTATATGGCATGCCTTTCTAACAGCCAGCCAAAACTCAAAATAAATGTCTTCCTTAGCCAAAATACTACAAAGCTGTGGTTTGTTCCCCAGAGGCTCATATGCTGGAAGCTTGGTCCTCAGTGTGGTGGTATTGAGGTGGCATACCCTTTAAGAAAGGGAATTAGGCCAGGTGACTCCACCCTCATGAATGGATTAATGCTCTGGGAGTGGGTCGGGTCCTATAGGATTAGATTAGTTCCTGTTGGAACAGGTTGTTAAAGTGAGCCTGGCAGCTCCCCTGAATTCCTCTTCTAAACACACTCCTGCCGTTGTGCTGTCATCAGACCTGGTGTCATCAACAGAGTCAACCAGATGCTGGAGCTATACCCCTGAACCTTCAGAACTGTGAGCTAAATAAACCCCTTTTCTTCACCAAGTCCCAACCTCAGTATTTTGTTATAGCCACAGAAAATGGACTAAGACATATGGAAATCAAACATGTCCAGAAATTAATAGTTTTAATAAAATTTATTTTTATGTGTATCGTTCCACATTTTACCCAAAATGTGTATTGAAGTATACACTAGACTTGAAGGAGAAAGTATCTGGGGTTTATTCTTCTCTTTTTCTTGAAGAGTCATTTAACCTTACATCCTGACAGATATGCCCTATGTGCTAACAGCTACAACAGAAACACTGATGAAACTGTTCAGCAGTTTCAACATAGGTGATTGTGAAATCACCTATGAAAAATGTTAAAATTCTCCAATTGCACAATGTATATGAAGATCACATTTTTGTTAATCATCATCGTCATGGCTGTTAACACACAAAGAGCCAAATAAAGTCCCCTCCACCTCCAGCCCTACCAGAGGGTCAACCTTATAAGAAGTCACAGTGTGCACACTTTACTGTGACCCCTGAATATAAACAATGTCCTGAGTCCCCAGGAAAAAAATTGGACAATCCCATCCCAAAAAGAGTGCTCAAGACCAATGCCTAGCAAGAGGGATTGCTGGTTGACCCAAATTTTAAAACTCTTAAATCATGACTGCTATTAATTTTAAGTGGACTTTTTTTAAGAAAAGTAAACAGAGCGAGTATTTAATCAAAGTAGGGGAAATCCTTAGAAAGAACTTCACTTATTTCATTTTTTTTTTAAATAGCTAGGACATCCCCAGAGATGCACAATGAAAAGCTAACCCATTGACATGAAGACATATCCTCTTTTTCACTTAATTGTATACCCAGTCCCATTTCCCACACACTGGACATGTAATAAATTACTAGTGGTCTTGCTGCATTAAACAGAACAGAAAGTTTTCCATTGGATATTTATCAGAGGATGAGCATATAACTTTGTGGCTTTCTAAGAAGGAAAGTAGAAGGGGAATTCTACCTTAAGCCTACTACCACAACTTGATTGTTTAGTGGTCACTAAAAGCAAAATCTGTTTCTAGAGATTAAAAGGCTGGGCTGAGTACTAAAAAGCAAAGATGCCTACTTGGCATATATTTTTTAGTTTTTATTACTGAAATGCAGGGTGACACACCACTGTTCTTATTTCTGTAAGTCTTCTCTTACAGAAATACCCAGGCCTCGTGAAACCTGAATTGAGTTGGGGAAGACAGGAGCTAAGTGGAGAAGACACCGAGGAGCTACTTTTTGCCTAAGAGAATCAAAGTACACAGATAGCAGGACTTTGTGTTCTAGTCCTGACTACTGTGGCTGGTGTGTGTCCTTGGGCTTGTCACTCCATCTTTCTGGTCCACTCTTTGATCGTCTAGAAGAGAGACATACTTCAGAGAGATGAATTCCAAGGTTATCTATGATTATATGAATGCTTTTGTAATATGAAGCCTCATAATCTGATTCTTTGTTGTTGTTGTGTTGAACTTCTATTCTTATACACTGGGTTAAGAGTCAAATGCTGATTTTATATTGTGTGAACCTAAAATGTGAGTAACCTCTGCTTCAAAGGAAATAAAAAAAGTTAAAATATCTACCACTGGGCCTGACAAAAGGCATTTTGTGCAATCAGCTATCATTGTACCTTTGAGATCTAGGGTCGGGCTCAACTTCAAAACCATGACACCCATCTGTAAATCAGTTCAGCTCATTGTGGGTACCTGAGAGCTCTGCTTTTCCATGGCATTTACATTCCAATACTCCCACCAGATGCTTGAAACCACTAATAATATCAAATCCTGTGTATGTTGTGGTTTTTCGTTTTATACATGTCTATGATGAGCTTTCATCTTTTCAATTAAAGAAACTGGTGGCTTCTCCTGAGCATCCAAATAGCCAGCATCACTATTCTTACCTTTGGGGCTATTTTAAGTAAAATAAGGGTCACTTGAACATAAGCACTACAATACTATGACAACTAATCTGACATCTGAGATTAAGTGACTAATGAGTGGATATACCACTGGGATACACAGGACAAAGAAATGGTCTACATCCCATGCAGGATGGAGCATCAAGGTAAGAGATTTTATCATCCTATTCCAAAGAATGTGCAATTTAAAACTTATGAATGGCTTACTTCTGGAATTTTCCTTTTAATATTTTCAGACCACAGTTGACCCAGGGTTAAATGAACTTCAGGAAGCAAAACCTACTTATGATGAATGTCACTGATGCTAGGGCTGCTGCATAAAGGCATGCAAGATACTCACTATGATTCATATAGCATGAATGGTCTTCCATGAGGTTGACAATGTCACGGTCCTGATCACTGACATTAACAGCTATTTTGAATTTTCATCTATGTACCTGAGACTTGGATCATGGAATAGTAATACAATGGCTACTATTTATTGATCATTATCTATGTGCCAGGTACTAAAACTAAGGTTTTATATGAGCTCTGTTAACTTTTTCAATACCAGGAGATAGGGACTTGATTATCCTTAGGACAGACAAGGGGGATAGCTTGGGGAAGTGCTGAAAAGTAATCTGCTAGTAAGTCTGGGAGCCAAGACTCATTTTGGCCCATCCAATGTAAAAAACCCAGACTCATCCTCTATTTTGCTTTCATCTTCATAATGGTCAATTTGAATTGTCAATCTGATTGGATTAAAAGGATACAGGAGATTAAGAGGGTTATGGGTGTGTCAATTAGGGTGTGCCTAGGAATGATTGGCATGTGGGATAGCCAACTGAAATGGAGACAGTTGGGAAATACCGTCCAATAGGATGGCTTGGATGGAATAAAATTTCTTAGAACAAGGAAACAGCAGCAAATGCAAGCTCAATTCTTCTTGAATGGATTCTTGATTGTTGCTGCGGTCCTCTGAGAATACCAGACTCTGGCTTCTCCACTCTTCCAAAGTGGACTCTGCCAGTGATTGATTATCTAGAAGCCTTTGGTCTCCAACTACTTGGCACCGTTTATCCCTCTTGTTCTGGGGCTTCAGCCTCTTGGACTGTGCAGCGACTGGTTCTTGCAGCTCTCCAGCCTGCAGACCGCCATTGTGGACTATCCAGCTTCGGGTCGTGTAAATCAACCTAATAAGTCCCCTTTTTATAATTGTACTTCCTATGGAATTCGTTCCTCTAGAGAACCCTGACTAATACAATCTTACTTTAGGAGGCCCTCTGTTCGAACGGCCTCTTCATTGTTCTACTGAGTTTCTCCCAACCCCTCTCTGTCCCGCATACCTCTGACACATTCATCTTCCTGAAGTACCACTTTAATCATGTTATTTCTCTGTCCTAGAGATGTATGAACATCCCTGCTGGATTTCAGGTGATAGAATCCTTGGTGGGGATGTGGGCACTGCTTCTAGTAATGGCAAGGTAAGTGATGCAGCCCTGACTCCCACGTTGAATAACTGAGATGCATGAACTAAATATATTTGTTAAAATCTGCTTAAAAGCATCAGAAAGCTAACAAGGTAGTACAGAAATTAGAAGGGTAAGACCTAGGAGTAAAAGAAATGCAGAAAGGTAAGCCTGATGTCTGGGGAGGCTCTTTAGGCCCGAGGCATCTGCTGACTCCTGAAGCTGAGCATAGCTTTTAACATATGCAGGTGACAAGGGGACAAAAATTACAGATCAGAACCCAGCCAGGAAAAGGGGATCCTGGAAATCATTACCTTCAAAACACAAAGACAAAACAAACTCAAAACACCCCAAATTCATGAGCCTTTCAGTGACTACATAACAGAAACAATGAAAGATATAAAGCAATGGAAAGGAGTCTTTAAAGCAATGAGAGAAAATAACTGGCCATTTTATGTCCAGAGAATATTTCCTTCAAGGCCTTTTCACTGAGAGAAAAGCCGAGGTTTTCTTCAGGTTGGAGAATGATCTGCCTACAGAGCCGCAGTTCATCAGTTCATAGTAAGAGTCAGCAGGTGGATGAAAATTGGGCAAAGAAGGAAAAGGGATGGGAAATAAGTAATAGAGGGCTTAAGTCTGAGTCTATATTGCAGAAGCTGAGCCCAGCACTGTCCTGCAGCAGTTCTGTGGTGGCTGCATGGTCCTTGTCATCTCACACTCATTCCTACACAGCCGTGTGCCCACTCCTCTTATCAACCTCCAGAAATGTTGCCTCCCAACAAAATCTAACTCGAATCTATTTTCATCCTTTAAACATTCTCCAGTGGACACTCCTGTCTTAGGACAAGTGGTGTCTCAGGATCCAGTCACCCAGTAACAATGTTCCTACGTGCTGTGGAGGATTCAAAGATGTTTAAGATGTGATCACTACCCTCAGGGAACTATGAAGTTAGCTGGGGATAGGAGACATAAATCACATAAAGCTAACTAATGATAGTACAATTATGGTAATAAAATCACACAATAGAGTTCAGAAGGAATACATGATTAATTGCCAACTAAGTTAACTAGTTCATAAGGAATGTATAAATCATTATTAAATCAGTTTGTAAGGGAAAGCTTTATGGCAAAAGGAAGAAGAGTCTATTGGACAGGGAGGAGTTCCTACACAGAGAGAGGGCTGCTGGCAAGCTAAACAAGGTAAAAGGGTGGGATCAGTGTCCAAAGCAGGGCTGAGAGATGTGTTTACTGATGTGCGCAAACCAACTGATTCAGGCACCAACCTGGGAGGAGCTTCAGAAGAGCCACCTAGCATGTGAGAAGCAAGTACTGGGTGTTTTACATTAATCCTCTCTAACCTACACTACAGCCTTCATCAGTTAAATACTATTATTTCCACTTCAGAGAGCTAGAAAAGTATAGCTAAAAGGGTAACCCACCCCAAAGAATAATAAAAAGAAGAAATAAGAAACAACAATAAAGAAAAAAAAAAGGATGTATAAGTTACCTAAAACCTCAAAATAAAAAGCCAGGACTTGAACCCAGGTCTTCCTGGAGGATTTCAAATACCCAGCCAAAGTCTGAGCTTGTCTACCTAAGCTACAAAAAACTTCAGAGTGACTTCACTGTTTCCACATGATCGACCAGCCAGCACTCTATACAGGGTGAGAGAGGTGAGGAGATAAGGCAGAAATCACCGTTCTGGTTCAGGATGGTGTCTATGAAAATGTTCAGGGGACTCCTTCCCCATCACACACATGTGCACAAACACACGAAACAATGTACTTACAGGAATACAACAGCAATTTTTCATTGTAAGTTTTCCAGAACACACAATAATCCTTCCGAAAATACAAGCTCTTCTTAGGTGATACTCTACACTCCTCATACTGAATATTATGTACCTTCACAGCAAAAATAAGAATTTCCTTGCAAAATATATGAACCAAGACAAAGCTGCAGATGAATACTAAAAATCATCATCATCATTTTTTTCCACTACAACTTTCACTCCAGTGCTTACAAGGAGCCAGATGCTAAGCCAAGGACTTCTCACGCATTATTTCATTTACCTTCTAACAAACTACTTGAGCTATAGTGTCTTATCTCCGTTTTGCAGATGAGGAAATGAAGCTACTTAGCAAGTTCAACCTCTATTAAATGGCAAAGTTAAAACTCAAATCCAGTCTGCCTGCCTCCGACGGGTATGCCCAGAAACCAGTGTTTTTCAAACCTCTGGTAACAACCCATTAGAGTGTCATGAAATCAGTTTATTGGATTAAGATAAAGCATTACTGGATTAGAAACAACACTTCTAAGTTTAATGTACTGGAATATAGAATAGAAAATATGAGAATAGCACAGAGTAAGCATTGTTTTATGAAACAGTTTTATATTATATCACATCACACTCAGACTGTGGTCAAAAGAGTTTTAAAAGCATCACACTAAGTTGAACTGCCTCCCAGGGATGAGTGTACAGGTATATGTGTGTGTACAGGGTGTGTGTGTGTGTGTGTGTGTGTGTGTGTGTGTGTATACGTATGTGGCAGGCAGAAGATGGTAACAGTAGAAAATGGAAAGCAGAACAGGACACAGGAAGAAAAGGAGAAGCAAAACTACCCTTTGTACCATACTGTCTACTGGGAAGTAGAAATAATATGTATGAGAGAAACCTATAGCATTTGCTTGACGTGAGAATATCATGTTCAGAGCTAAGACAATATGACCCCCTATATTAGGAAGGAGGTACGAAACCTTCCTATTTGGCTACACTTAATAATTTGATTTGTATATAACACTCTACATACATACCCTGGTGGAACCCTAGAGGATGAAGTCAACCACCACTGCCAGTCACGAAATCAAAAAGATATTTTAACACCTGAACAGAGTTCCCCACACAGGGGGAGGGAGGCAAGGGGAATGCCCCTTAGTAGACATATTATCTGCACCAATATAAAATGATTTTTTAAACTTTTGTTAAACTTCAGGAGGGCTAATGAGCAGTGGAAATCAGCTCTATCATATTCATTACATCATTGAAATAATCCTGATTTTGTGCATTTATTGGATTTTATTGAACTTTTAAAAGATACATGTCAGAGATTCATTGAATTTGAATCTCCAGCCCAGTCTTTTTCCCCCCACCAAGGTTTTAAGCAATTGAATCATGAATTCTAATAGGTGGATTTTTTAAGATGAATGATGTGACAGGATTGCTGCAGATGGCTACCCAAAATACATTATAACCCCCAGTTATGATGGTATCTCAAAAGTGCTATGCTGCCCTTCCTATTCCCCCCTACTCCTCCCTAGGGGTATAGGAAGGGCAGCAGAATAGAACAGACATTATGATTGATGTATGTATATAGGTGACTATGACCAGTGTGATTCTGCAATCTGTATAATTAGAAAAATGAGAAATTATACCCCAATGATACAAATGTATGAATTGCCAAGATCATTGTAATGTCATGTGTAGATAATTTTAAAAAGTGCTATGCAATACTATTACCTGGAGAACTTAAAAAAAAAATCCCCTGCCCCACCCTAATAAGAATCTCCAGGGTTAAAGAACAGGAATATCCTAGAATAATTCTGACAAGCCACTAAGTGTGGGATCACTGCCATTCAGTGCCCATCGGCACAGCGGGCTTCCAGATCTCAATGTTTAACAAGCATTTCCCACTGAGCCATGGGAAATGGGGGAAGCCAGTGGTGAATTTCAAAATAAATTCATATGAAATTAAAATTCTTAAATGGCTTTACCTCAAAACAAATTTCACATGCTGAGAATCATTCAGATCATAATTTTGCATATTTGCCATGCTATCAAAAATTTCTTCTTAGGAGAGTTTTTTGCGTGTGCATCCTTTTGGAAGACAGTCCGTAACCACTTTACAAAAATTACCTTGCCTCTGACCATACCTAATGTGGTGTGAATTAGCCTCCGGTAAGAACATGCACTGCTTCATCACAACCATAAACAGGCAGAAAAACTGACTTAGGGCACTGTGTGCTCAGAAAACACCAATCTATCTCTGGTTCTTGGTATGGTGGTTGACCCATACCACATGATTGACCCAGTGGTCATTCCAGAAAACAGTTCTCGGTGCAGCCGAATGAGAACAGGAGTTAAGAGAAAGCCTTGAAAATATATGCAACATGCCGTGTCCGTGCTGACGTATGCATTCCTGAGAGGCCTCAGCAAGCTTAGGGCAGTTCTCTAAGCAAATTTAGGACATCTGGTTGAAGTACACTGATGGGAAAGCAGCAGACCTCTTTCTGGACTTTTCTTGACATTCACCCATTTCCCTGGCCCTCTCACCTGTTGCTTCTTTGGTCACTAAGCAGTGCAGCCTGCCTTCCACCCTGCTGTCCCGATTGCCCACAACCTCTCTCCATCCTCCCAGTGGTCTCAGGCACCTCCCTGCTCACCTGTGCTGCTTGCCACACCATCTCTTTATTCAACCCTTCTGCCTGCAGTCTACGTCCACGTTCTGCTTGGAAATCTCAGACACAAATTTGTGCCATTAACTCACATGCTTAGAAGCCTTTCAAGGTTTTCCATCTGGTGGTCTTAGGGAAAAGCCCTGGCTTCTTACCATGGCCTTCCAAGGCCCTTCCTATACTCTTCCATACCCTTTGCTTACCTCTGCGCTCCTAGAATGCTACATCACTGCCCAAAAAGTGCCACCTCCCCAACTTGCCTTTCTGTGTCTTAGGACCTGACTTTGTCCCCTCTCCTAGAACATTGCTCTCTGGCCCAAACTGCCTCCCAACATAGCTCTAGCGCTTCACCCAAATGGGTCTCATCATCTCCTTCTTCTTTTATTAATTATGCTGCAAAAGCTCATAATAGGCCAAATAATCTCATGACAGATTTATGATCTACCACCTCATCGAGGTTTTCAAAGTCTCTGTAGATCTCCTTGCTTGTCCCTCCTCAGCTCCCATTCCCATTCTCCACAGAAGCAATTTCAGATCCTTCCATCTCCGCACTCCCTGACTCACTTCCACCTTCATCAATCACAACAATCAATCTTGGCTCTAATTTCACGAAAAAAGAAGAAAGAAAGAAAGAAAGAAAAGAAAAGAAAGAAAGAAAGAAAGAAAGAAAGAAAGAAAGAAAGAAAGAAAGAAAGAAAGAAAGAAAGAAAGAAAGAAAGAAAGAAAGAAAGAAAGAAGCCTTGAGGCTCTTCGTTCTGAATTTTCAACTCTCCTTCCTCTTCAAACTTATCTGGACGTCTGTGACCTCCTTTCTTCTCTTTTTAGACTAGGTAGAAGGTCTCTTTGCAGGAGGTAATGAAGGCTTAACAGGGGAGACACTGAGATTGCTTTCAGGCCTAGTAGGTTTTAGATCTTGGAGATATCCAAAAAGAGACACCAGATAAACAATTAGATATGTGAGGCTAGAGCTCAGGAGAAAGATCCAGACAGGAAATGTCTAACCATCCCTCTGAAGATTGTTCAAAGGCCATTTCTTCTACAATGCCTGTTACGGTTTATATGTGGTATACCCCAAAAGCTCACAGGTGAAACAATGCAAGAGGTTTAGAGGAGAAACAATTGAGTTGTAGGAGTCTTAATACAATTCAGCAGTTTAATCCCATGATAGGGATTAACTGAGTGGTAACTGAAGTGGTAGGGTGTGGCTGGAGGAGGTAGGAATTGGGGCGTGGCTTTGGAGTATATATTTGTATCTGGCAAGTAGAGTCTCTGCTTTCTGATCATCATGTGAACTGCTTCTGTCAGCCATACTCCCCTGCCATGATGTTAAGCCTCACTTCAAGCCCCAAGGAATGGAGCCAGCCTTCTATGGACTAAGACCTCTGAAACAGTGAGCCCCTAAATAAAACTTTTCCTTTTCTATAATTGTTCTGGTTGGGTCCTCTTAGTCCCAGCAGTGAAACAGGTGACTAAAAAAATTGCCCATTCTGGCCAACTCAAGATATGTACAGTCCCCTTTCCCTTGAATTCATAAAGCACACTACCTAGAACAGTTATTTAACATGTTATCTTACATCCCCTTACAGTCTCCATTTCATTTTTATGTACTTTAACCTGTGTTAATGTTGCTACATATGTTAATACATCAGACCAGAGAGTCTTATACTGTGTACCAGCAGGCCCTCAGGAAGTACAGACCAGCTCTATGCAGCAGACACCTCCAATAATGGACTTATTCTTTACCTGCACAGTCCAACAAGGGAGATGCTGGCTGCACATGGCCACTGAACACCTCATATGTAGCTGGCATGAATGAGGAAACCCTTGTCACCAAAAAAGGAAACATGGTTTCAAGGTCGGTTCTAATCTTTCCAAATCTCAGTTAACAGTCTGGTGTCTGGCAGGAACAAAATATCAGCAGAGAACACTCCTGTGGAGTTGCCCAAGAGCCAGGTACCACCTGACATTAAAACTGTACTCTATTGAGAAAATCTTAGTTTTAAAAGGCCTGACTCACAGTCTGCAAGCTTAATCACCTGTGGAACACAACCTGGTGGTAAGTGGGGACCTTCTGTGGGGATAACTGCCTGGGAGGGTGTGGCTGGAGGAGGTGGGGATTGGGGAGTGGCTGTACCAGACATGAAGGCGGTGGGAAAAGAGAGTGTCCACACTACACCATGATGAGTTTACCTTAGCTAACAAATATTAGATGCTTGTGAGGCGAGTTCTAAGCACATCAGGAATAATAGCTCACCTGACCCACCACAACACTATAAGGTAGGTTCGGTGAAGCTACCATTTTATGGATGAAGAAGCCACGGTACTTAAGATTAAGTAACCTGTCCATGCTCACAGAGCTGCCAAGTGGCAGAGCTCAGATTTGAGCAGGCATCAGTGGCTCTTTTTAGCCTCTGGATGAAGCCTGCATGGGCAAGCCAAACTGGGCTCTCTATTAAGAGGCACAGAGGGCCCAATGCCTCGGTCTCCTCAGGCATCCGCACTGAGGCCTGTGCTGAAGGGCCCCCAGCCAGGGCCCAGAGAGCCACAGGCCAGCAGGCACTGTGCCTGATAAGCAGTTTCCCAACCCCCCCCCACCCAGCCCCCCTGTTCACCCACACTTCCTGCCCCTTTCAGTGCCTTCCTGGCAAGTGGGAATCAACAGAACATACTGCATATCCTGACCAACCACAGTCTTATTTTTGTAGCTTGCGCTAGGAAAACAATATTTCCCCACACCCATACTCCAAATAAAAGTATTTTCCTGCTCTCCACCCTCCACCTCCCTCCCCCCTTTTAAGAAAGCAACATGAAAGAACCGGCAGGGACTTTTTCCTCTTGCATCACTTTGAGTGTATTCTCCAGTTGTTTCATTTTAGTTTCTGCTTCTGCCAAAAAAGCAGAGTCACCTGCCCCAACACATAGGCTACCAGGTCCTTGAGGGGTCTTTTGAAGCAGAGGAGGAAGAAAGTGCGCCCTGCCCAGGCTGTTACTAATTAACCTGCAGAACTATTTCAGGAACACAAATAAATCCCTTTGAAAGCTAATGTTCCACTACCTTAATGTTGCTTTCACATTAACATTTATTTAAGGTGCTGAAAACCACTGAAGGACTAAGCACTTTTAGTATTTGTCCAGTCCCACCTCCTGCTATTTCAGTGTGTAGGAAGAGCAAACATGGAACTATGACGTCATTTTGCTTCCCACTCCAAAGGGGATCTGTTCTATTATCAGGACCCCTTAGGAGTGTCAAACTCCCATGGCCCAAAATTATACCCCAACCTACTTAAATCTTTCAGCAATGTCTGTCCTGTACTTCAAGGAACAGTTTTAATACTACCTTTACAAGAACACTTTTCCTGGGGCTAGGATTGTGGCTCAAGGATAGAGCACTTGCCTAGCATGTGTGAGGCCCTGGGTTCGATCCTCGACACCACATAAAAATAAATAAATAAATAAGGGTATATTGTGTCCAACTACAGCAAATAAATAAATAAATAAACGCTCGCTTTTCCCTGACCAATGTAGATTCATCTGCTACTTATAGGACTCTTAATTATATGACAGTCCTAAGAAATATTTGGATGTTAATTGCAACCAGTCTTGTCTGGCTCTTTTACTAACTTGACAATGTGGAACTTCTTAATGTCATGACCATGGGGTCTAGCGCTGTCCTTATTTATTGTGGAGCAGGATAGTAGCCACCATGCAGGATGGCATTCCAGGTCTGACAGCCACCATGCCTGCAAGACAGCACAGCACCTTGGCAGGGTGGTGTGGAAGACCTCCTTGGCGCTTGTGTCCATCCCAAGTGGGCAGAGCATGGGCCTGTGGCCAGTGCTGCATCTTTTACCACTGTTCTTTATATGAGATGAGGTTTGGGGACTTGTGACATTAAATGAGAAATCAACCTGTCACTTCCCTAAAGATCTAAGAGATCCCCTTGTCTCCTCTACCCTCTCTACAACTCTAGAAGCAGCTGAGGTCTGGCGGGGATTGTGGGGGCTTCACTGAACAACCAGACCCACTTCCCATGGCACTGCGTCAGCGGCCAAAAGCAGAGGGCAGCAGAACCCAAGATGAGGGTGATTTCCTCAGAGTTTATGGTAAAATTTAAATAAGATCATGTATAGGTGGTTAGCCCACTATCTGATCAATAGCTGATAGTTAATAATCAGTTTGTGCAGACACAAAATTCACGGTCAAGGATGTTTAAAGAGCATTATTTATATATGTGACTGCATGACCAATATGATTCTGCAACATGTACATTCAGAAAAATAAGAAATGATATCCTTTCTATGTATATCAACGTACATAAATGCAATTCTACTGTCATGTATGACTAATTAAAATAAATAAAAGATTTAAAAGAAAATTGATGTTGACCCAAATACTCAGTAAGATGATATTTAAATAAAATGTGGTAGAGTCAAACAAGAGAATATTAGGATTATAGAAGCAAATTTAATTCATAAGGGAATGCTTAGAACATAAAGCAAAAAATAAAAATAAAAGTGCCAAGATTGTTTTTTAAACAATCAGGATAATAAAGACCCATACACGAGGTGGGGGGGGGGGGCGGGGGCCTTCCCCATGGACAGTGGAGTCCTACAGTGACACAGCTGTCTCCTCTACAGTGCTGGTGAAAGTTCACCCATCCACAAGTGCTCAAGAAGAATGGCATTTATCCATCAGGGCACCCACCTGGCTGCCAACATGCACCAAGACAGTTGTTTAACCTGGAAACTGGTAGCAGGGAGATAGGGATGGGGTGTTCTCTAACCCTACAGCGTCTGTGCAGAAGGTGCAGATATTTCCAAAATGGTTAGAGTTTTTATTAACTATCAGCTATTGATCTGGGGCTGGAATGCTTTACGTCAGGGGGTGTCCTAAGGGGTAAAGTCCAAAGTCCTCACAATGAACGTGAGCCTGAGCTCACACTAAGTCCAGAGCCGGGAAGTCAGCACAGTGCCCTAATTTTAGATGGGAAAATAAGAACAATATGGCAATAGAGAACATTCTTTTCAAAACAACAGACAGAGCTTCCTTCTACCCTGCCTCCCTCCTGCCCTTCCTTTATGACCTCATTTGGCAGACCAAAGTAGATGTTCTGGGTCCAGCAGTGTCCCCATCAACATTCATGTCTACCCAGAACCTTGGAATGTGACCTTATTTAGAAACAGGGTCTCTGCAGATATAATCAAGTTAAAATGAGGTCAGACCAGATTTAAATGGAGCTACAGGGAAAGGAAAAATGGTTTCCCTGAGTTCCTTGGCTGGGCTACAAATTAATAATAATAATAAGAAGAAGACAGATCGACAGGAGAAAACCCCTATTTAATTACATATATATGCTTGGGAGTCCCACAGAGTGCAAGACTACAAGAGTCTGGTGACTGAAGTTTGTACAGCATCCTGAACTACAAAAGGAACAAGGGTTGGGTGCTCCTGGGGGCTGGGGGCCACAGAAGTTATGGAAGTGTGAGAAATGCATGTCGAGAGAAGTTTATCTTATAATGCAGATAAAGTCTCTCAGGAAATAAAAGCTGTCTGGAGCAAACCTCTTCCAGATACAAATACGATGAAGATTTTCTTTATAGATGAAAAAATAAAATTTTTCTTTTTAACAAAACCACAGCTTTCCAGAGCTATTCCTATGTCTGCAGTTTCTCAAGATGATCTGCTCTAAATACACCAAAGAAGTGTATTTTAGGGTGACATGTTCAAGCTTCTATATTCATATACTGAAAGGTGTATCCTTAGCCCCAACAGGCCCCAAATCCAATGTGACTTATATCCTTTTAAGAGGAAAATTTGGGGGGGCTGGGGCTGTGGCTCAAGTGGTAGAGTGCTCACCTGGCATGCATGAGGCACTGAGTTCGATCCTCAGCACCACACAGAAGTAAAATTAAATATACTGTGTCCACCTAAAACTAAAAAATAAATATTTTTAAAAAGAGGGAAATTTGGACACTGACACACACAGAAAGGAGGAAGACATCTGGAGATAGAGCTTGGAGTGATCCATCTACGTGCCAAGGAATGCAGCAACCACCAGAAGCCAGAAGAAGGGCACCAGATTCTCCCTCAGAGCCCCAGGAAGGAACCAACTCTGCTGACACCTGGATTTTAGTCTTCTGGCCTCCAGAACTGTGAGCAAATAAATCTGTGTTGTTTGCAGCTACCTAGTCTGTGGGCATTTGTCATGGAAGCTGTAGGAATCTAATACAGTAGGCACTGTGGGAGAGAAGGCAGAGAAGCAGTGAGTGCCAGGGATTGGCATAAAGAGGGCATCCACCAGGCTGGGAGGAGGCGGCAACATCTTGGTGTGTATAGTAAGGAGATCAGAGACCCACCTGGGCAGCAAGGACAGACGCAGGAAGCAGACCGCAACCCAGAGGAGGGTGATGGGCTTTAAGCAGGCGGCAGCCGCCCTGCGCGGGAAGTAAGAACAAGAGGAGTGAAGTGCAGAGGGTGTCCTCATTGTGGTGGAGCAGTGATGGGGACATGCCATTGAACATGTGCACAGTAGGGGTAATGGGAGCCAGGCTTCTCTCTGTTGGGGAAGGAAGAAACAAATATAGAAAGAAAGAAAACTAGAATAATCCAAGGTATTGGACTGGATAGTAGGAACAGGTGTGAACTCATGGTTTTTCATCTATCTCAATAAATACAGAAGTAAATACAGATGTAAAAATATTAAGTATAAATAGAAATAATAATAGATTCTCTACCTCTGTCCACTAAGAGGGTCTGGTAACAGCAACACAACGATAGAACAAGAACATGTAGTGCCCAAATCTTCATTTCTAAACACACATCTCCACTAAAACGAACTTGAAAGTCTTAAAAGAAATGGATGATCCCAAAGCTGGGCCAGGGAAAGCAAAAGACAAACCAGAACCAGAATGCTCGCTTGGGGCTGGGTTTGTGGCTCAAGCGGTAGCACGCTTGCCTGGCATGTGCAGGCCACTGGGTTCGATCCTCAGCACCACATAAAAATAAAATGAAGATGTTGTGTTCACCAAAAACTAAAAAATAAATATTAAAAAAAAAGAATGCTTGCTTACTAATTTTGGGCCAGAGAGCAAGGAAGTCCTCAAAGGATGATAGAATATATCAAAAGGACATAGCAGTTAAATTGATATCTGGCAGGAGGGGCATTATAAAAACATTTGGCAAACCTGAATGGGGTCTATGGATTAATAGTACCAACACACCATTGTTAATTTCCTGATTCTGATGGTCATGCTGTGGTTGTGTTGGAGAGTATCCTTGCTGTAGGAAAGTCACACCCAGGCATTCAGGAGAGACAGGATGTCACTGTTGGCAAGTTACACTCCAATGGTTCAGAAAAGAAAAGAAAAGAAAAAAATCTCTGTACTATTCTTGCAACTTAGTGTAAGTCTGAAATTAGTTCAAAAGAAAAAGACCTGGCAAGAAATACAATAGCAAAGTATGTAAGTGATTTACAGTACAGGGATGAAAATGATAGCATTTCTGCAAATACAACAAACTCCAGAAAAGTCCCTCTGTGGTGCTTAAATTAAACTGCTGGCAGTTTATTCTTAATCCCAGCACCGGGACTCCATTAAACACATACATCAATCACTTATCCACCCATCCATAAGGGGCAGTTCATTCAAGGAACAATTATCTGAACAAGGAGCCTCTGAGTTTCATTTCCTGGGGAAGAGGGGTAGAGATGGTCCATGATTCATTAAAATTGTTTGGTTACATAAAAAACTAAAAATAAGATGACCAAACAGCTTGCCTGCATACTTTTGATAAGTTTCTCAAATTTAGGCATCAAAGATTTACCTTTAGTCAAACTTCTGCATTAATATTTTTTTAATTTTTTTTCTTAGTCGTTAATAGATCTTTTATTTTATTTATCTATATGTGGTGCTGAAAATCAAACCCACTGCCTCACACGTGCCAGGCAAGTGCACTACGGCTGAGCCTCAGTCCCAGCCCTGCACTTATATTTAAGTGAGGTTATTTAGATTTTAAAACACAAAGCTGGTTTCCCAGAAGCACTGCCCCACCTCACAGGTTAAAGTGGCAACAGAGGAAAAACACCCCCCCACACACACACTGGCTGCATATTTTAGATATTTGCCCTTCAGAGGCCCCCACACCACTGAATACCCAGCAGGACATTTCTGAACAGTTCCAAGTTTTCACCAGAGTCCCCAAAACTGGCATTCTCAGCATAGTTTCACTTTCTAGCATGACAATAGTTCCCAGTCCCATGGCCTTTCAGCACTTGGCTCAAAAAGGGCCCACCATGAGTAAGGGTTTTGCTCTTTGTTTCTCATTTACAACTTTTCCCATTTGCAGAAGATGGGAGGGAGCCTGAACAAACCTTCAGTTCTACTTGCTGCAGCCTGGCTGCACATTGCAGTCACTCCTCTGGCCTCAGAGGACCAAGCCGAGCACATAGAACTATTGTCCAAGAGAACAGCTAAGACACTGTATGAATGGAAAGTGAAACCAGGGGACCAAGAACAACTGCTTCCTCCTACAAAGGCTGTACCAAGCAGCCATTCTGAAGGCTCCTCACCCACCCCCAGGCCTGAATCAAGCACTGGTCCTGCAGCAGCGTATTCTTTCAAAAATACAAATAAGACCTCAACAGTGGACCAGTGGACGGCTGAAAGCCCACTGATGTCGCATGCACAGGATCCCATCCTTATAGCTCTGCTGTCCTTGCTCCCCAAACCTCCACCAGAGGTCTGCCCAAGGCCCTGCACCTGTTGTCCCTCAACCTCAAGTGAGTCCCCTTTCACTGGAGATTCTCCCCTCCTTTTCCAAATCTAGCTTCAAAATTACTTCCTCAACAAGCCTTCATAGTCTTCCCTGGCCTGGCCAGGCAGATCCACAAATCTGATCGCACCACTGCATGAGACTCTTCATGAGGACCAAAGTCAATTCTGCTTTGTTCATCACTTTGTCCCCAGGGCTTAGAGTACAGCCAAGTCCAGTGCTCAATAAATATTTTAAAGAACATTACAGCAATCTCCCTAGCCATAGTTTTGCTTTCCATGGTTTCAGTTACCCAAGATCAACTGTGTTTTGAAAATATTATATGAGAAGTTCCAGAAATAAACAATTTATAAGGTTTAAATAACTCACTATAGTATATTGTTATAATTATCCCATTTTATTATAGTTGTTGTTAATCTCTTATTGTGCCTAATTAGACCTTAGGTATGTATGTATAAGAAAAAAATATATAAAAATAAAAATATATATGCATGCTATCCACATATATTCAATTACCCACAGTTTCAAATATCCACTGGGAGTCTTGGAAAGTATCCTCTGTGGCTAAGTGGAGACTACTGTATACACAACAGGCATCATGAGAAGCAAAGGGAGAACAGAAAGAAAGCTTGCAGCCTAGTAAGAAAAGGTTCACACATATGCAATGGTAATGAGAAAAAATGATATATTGCTATAAAATAAATATTGCTGTGGATAATTCTGCCTAGAATGACAGAGGTGTATATATTTTTTAATTATTTCTTATAAAAAAATGCTTTAAATTATTTTAGGTTTGCAAAATATAATATGGAATCTTACTTAATCCAAAGTTTCATATTTAGGAATTCATGAGAAACTTACCAGTGCTCACTAGTACCTTGTTGCCTATTATCAAGAACTCACAGGTTGGTTAGTATGGCTACCATATAATTTATTGACCAAAATGGAACACTTATGAGTGTGAACGGGGCCTTGTTATAATAGTTATCTTGGAAACAGATATAAAGAGAAACTGTCCTCCAAGAGGTGAGAGACCTCTAGTTGTAGGAGATACCACTCCGGTAATAGGCCCACCATCTTTTATTCAAAATCTTTAGACCAGAGGATTTTTCAACATTTAAAAGTGTTTGGATTTTAGAGAGAAGGTATGATATATAACAGCCCCAGCAGTATCTAGGGCAGAACCTCTTAATCTAACACAGTATAATTCCACAGCATACTGATTGGGATAAATAAAAGCTATGAACAGTTTCATGTCAATTCAGGGCAGACTATACGGCCAAATGAGTCATGATAATTACTTTCAGTTTTCAGAGCTTTTTGGATTGCATTTAAAGGCTTTTGGTCCCACTGTAGACTTCAAGTTATTTCTATCTTTGGAATATATTATTGTTATCATGCCATACAGGAAAATCAACATCTTGTTCCTTAAACTACAGTGACATTACAAATTAATCTGGCACACACTACACTTAATTTAATGAATAATACCACTTTTTAGTTCTGAAATGGAAAAGTTGAATGCAATGTGGGAAAATATGTTTCTTGAATGTTTTTAATAAAATTTGAAATCCTAAGTAGCCATTTAAAATTATTATTTCCTTTAAATCAGGTCTATCTAGCAATATGAGTTAAGTGTTCTACTATACCAACCTAATACATAAAATACATATTAATAAAACAAGAAAAGATTTAAATAAGATTTAACATGTTTTTAACATACCTTCCCCTAAGTTTCCTTTACAATGACATTTTTAATGTCATTGCTCTTTCTCCTTTGACATTTTAAATATTTGATTTCAAAAATTAAATTTATTATAAAGAATACCATTATAAGTATTAAATCAGGTTTATTTTTTGTTTACATACATACTATGAATGAGATCCACATCATTTGTTGAGTTTTGGACACAAGCTACTGATCACTGCCATGTCTCTACTCCTCTATGAAAGCCATGGCAGGAAATAAGACTCAATATGTCGAGTGGTACAAGTGCAAATTTACACAAAAAGATTGAAAAGTTTACCTCCTCCATTTCTTTTATCATTGAATTTTGAATGAAAGAACAAATACATCATTGCAACATGAGAAGAATGATATGCACTGAACCGCTTAGGTTCTATGACACTTGGATAGAAATTCAGTTGAGAGATCTCAACACACACTTTCTCCTGACAATATAACGAAAAAAATTACGAAGGCTAAAGAGGGTCAAGGTGAAGGAGTTCCCAGAGAACTTCTAACTATAAAGGCCAAAATACTCAACCGGTTCTTACATTTACAGATTACTTAATAGAACTGTTTATAAACATATACATGCGAAAGTCAAAACTTGCCTCCAAGAAAAAAAACAGAACAAAATAAACAGTCCTGATTCCTCATGGGATGATGGTGGTAGTGGTGATCATGACTACAATGACTGCTGAGCATCTAGATGCACTTGGCATTGAACTATATACATTTTCTCATTTGACTTCACAGTAACCACTATGAAGGTCTTGTATTGGTACCTATGAGATGGGTATCATTACTACCCTCACTTAAATAGGACACTGCCAAATGTCACATGTCCACAAGACCACATGCCAAAGCTGATTCTTGGACACTGAGCTCCATTATCATGAGAACTAAGGATTTAAGAGCTTCAATTTTTAGGGGTTTTCTTGGTAATAGAAAACCCCTGGGAGATAAGTCTTTTTCTACATGTGCCCTTTGGGTCCTCAAACCTAAAGACTAAAAAACTGGTGTGCTTGGACACCTCACCTTTTTGGCAGTTGTTTCCTCACATCAGGAACATGAAACATTAAAGTCCCGTCCCCCCCCCCCCCGCCCCACACATCAGAAAGAAAACACAAAACCAAACCGGAATGTTCATTGTGCCATTTCCCAACACTTTCTGCTTGATTCAATCTTTGTTCCGAGTGAAGGACAATTAAAAATACAAATCACCCACAAAGAAAGATGGAACAAGAAGATAAGTGAGCTGCCTGGGACTTTTCCTAAAAGAGGAAGTCTTTTGACTCTATATGACCCCAGGGCTATGCTGATAAAAACAAACACATTTTTTTTTTAATTTTTTTTGTTTTGCAGTCCATCTCAACAAATCCAGCAGCAGACAATCCAGAGTTTAAACCTAAGCACGTTCTGGAAAACCTTGGCACCTCTATTTGCCTTTCCTTCTTTAGTGACACAGGGAATCAACGAGACCCCCTACATGCATCCTTGCACACAGCCAAGTCCCACCAACATCTGGGTGATGGAGAATGAGACAGGAAGACGGGTTCTAAGAGTAAAATATTTCGCACAGTCTCCTGCCTTTCTGTACAGCCAGCAGAAGCGAGGGGCATAAGAAAGCAGGGGGAGCAGGTGAGAACAGAGCAGAGGGGCTCACTCTCCAAAGTGTCCACTGTTTTCTCCTTAAAAAAAAAAAAAATCCAAATTATAGTTTCGTAAAGAATGAAAATAGCACAGATTTTGTCCCAGGCACACCTATCCTACCTGATGAATGGAGAACAAGAGTTAAAGAAGTCAAATCCATACCTGGGGCTCAGAGAAGATTGACAGCAGCTTGGCCATAGGTATGAAAACTTTTACATGGCACCCTTGCGTTCAGCCGTGCTTCCAGAAATGTTTCCCAAGTCATTTAGTCATGTGTGAAACATGCTTTCTTTAAAATATGAATAAATAAATCTACCATGATCTGTGACAGATACAAACATAATCTGTTTTTGCAAAAAAAAAATGATAAGAAAGCTATGTAAAGTTGCACAGATAGATTATTCTCCAGATACATCTAAATTATGAAAATCTAGGGGTATTTCTTAATCCATCATCTTTTTAGAGTATTTTCTAGAAAAATTTATATAAAACATTTACTACCTAAAAGAGTGGGTTACCTTTAGGAATTTAAAATTTAAAATTACATCAGGGCCACTGGGTGTGTTTGGCCCTCAATCTAGATGGCACCATCTTCTGCAATTCATCAAAGCAAGAATCACAGAAGGATTTCCAAACATACGGACTCAAGTTCATTCTGAATTTTCAGACCTTCTTTCCATATGGAAAATAGGAAAAGAAGCAACCCAATTTCCCCCGCTAATCAGCATGTCTTCTGGGCACAGCTTCTCCTTTTGGGGGTTAAGGAAAGAGTTCATTTAAGATTGTCCTCCTTTTTGTTTATGAAAGGTTGATGTCCGGGAGACATCCTTCTAAGACAGAAACTTCACAATCCCACAAGATACTTCCTTGTCCTCATGTACATTGGGTTAATAGCAATAAAGTACTCCTCAATTTGTGACAAAGTTACATCCTGATTAAACCATAATAAGTTGAAAAGATGTTAAGTTTAAAATGTATTTAAGGCCAGGCAGGTGGCTCATGATTGTAATCCCAGTGGCTTAGGAGACTGAGGCAGGAGGATTGCAAGTTCAAAGCCTGCCTCAGCAACTTAGCAAGGCCCTAAGCAACCAAGTGAGACCCTGTCTCTAAATAAAATATAAAAAAGGGCTGGGGATGTGGCTTGCCCTTGGGTTCAATCTCTGGTACAAAAAAAAAAAAAAAAAGGAAAAGAAAGAAAATGCATTTAATACAGCTAATCTACTGCATCTCATGACCTAGCAACATAGCATACTGGTCCATGGCTGACTAGGAGTTGTGTCTCCTGACACTGCTCAGCATCACCAGAGTATCCTGCAGCAGATCTCAAACCCCCAAAAAAGATCATCAGAAAGTTGAAAAATCGTCTTGTCAAACCATTCTAGGTCAGGGACAGTCTGTATGTGGGAAAAGTTTAATAAGATGGAGCAAGTGGGAAAAGGGTAGACACAAAGTGGATAATTTAGATAGAGCTAGAGGAGGGGCGTGTTGGGAAATGTATGAATGAACCATGCTAGTGGTTCATGTACCCAGCTGTTTTACACTTCCCATATGACAGACTACAAGAGATGTTTTACCTCACTAAGAATACAGGGACACAAGGAGAAGGAAGATGGAAATACTTTCAGGATTTAAGCTTGAAAAGCCAAATAGCAGGGATTCTTCAGTGAGCCAGCAGATTAACAAAGGAAACTATTTGCATGAAATGATAAAATTGTTTTCTGTCATCTGAATTCAAGCCTGTCACTGGCTCACTACTTTAAAAACCAGTGCCTTCCCCCAAAGAGTTTGCTGGGAGAAAAAAAAAAACTTGCTCTGAAAAAGGATAACAATTGCCTCCCTCACTCCACATCCACAGTCTGTCCCTGACCATCTCCTTCTTGCTGCCAGTTTTACTATGAGGATTTCCTTTGAGTTGTCCTTCTTCCAGTAAACTTGCAATAAAAGTTACATTATTATTATTATTATTATTATTATTATTATTATTATTATTATTATTATTATTCCATACAATGCAACTTGTAATGTTCCAATCAAGTTAGGATCCAATATACAAACTACAAGCTGATGCACTATAGTTTTCACCAACAGTTCTTTCTGTTCTTGGGATAAACCACCCTGATTACCATTGAATCCAACTGGAAAAGAGAGCCAAAATTACAACTTGTGGGACTGGGGTTGTGGCTCAGTGGTAATGCACTTGCCTAGCATGCAAGGGTTCGATTCTCATGAACCTCATGAACATGAGGCACTGGGTTCGATTCTTAGCACCACATACAAATAAATAAAATAAAGGTCCATCAACAACTAAAAAATATTTTTTAAAAATTACAACTTGTTCTAAGTACAGGATTACCTCTGAAGCAGGGATACATTTCTCCTCTGTAAGATACAGGATTGTCATTAATTATTTTTTGAAGATATTTACTGCCTCACAACAACTTCCAAATGGTTGTCAGAAGTCGCATGTGGCATCCATTGTCCTCTGTTTCCTTCTCTCTGAGCCACAAGGGTTTGCTTTCCTCTCCTTGTTGGAGTATATGTGGTGGGCATTTTCAAACTCAGGTGTGGTAATCTTACCCCTTACAATCCATAATTTCTCTAAACCATAGTCTCCTGGTCTATAAACAAAGATCTTAATAGCAACTTGGCAGAGCTACTATGAGAAAAAATAAATAGAAGGTAGTTTATATTAGTAGGACAAGAACAGGATGAGATTGCATTGGTCTCCCCTAAGAAACTTCATATGGTAGGGCCCAGGCTCTGCCTAATAGCAGAGAAGACAAAGCCAGAATATTCCACAAAGAGCAATAGGTATCCATGGTCCATTTTCTGGAGTAGAAGTATATTCCCAAGCCTGCAAAATAGTATCTAGATAAATTTTCCCAAACATCTTATTAACTTGGTCAAAAATCCTTCAATGACTCCACAACGCCCATTAAGTACAATCTGAGTCCTGGCCACCATGATGCACCTTCATCCCACCTTTCCAACCCCTTCTCCCACTGATTCCTTCCACCTTCTGATGCAATCAAAGTTCATAACCTCACATACTTGAAAACTAGCTTATACAAAGTTTCTTGTTTTTTGTTTTTGGTGCTGCAGATTGAACCCAGGGCCTTGTGCTTGTAAGAGAAGCACTCTACCAACCGATCTATACCCCCAGCCCTCTGTATAAAGTTCTTAAAGCAAGAATCCCATCTTGCACATCTTTGAACCTTCCAAATTGTCAAGCACAACACCTTACACATAATAATATGTAGTCATTATTTATTGATAACAAACTGGGTGAATCCTTCCTTGGAGATCTCACTTGGGACAGGGGACAGGGGGAAAAGCCAGAGGACATTAACTACAAGTTGAAATGGATAAACTTATTAAGAACAAGAGATAAATAAGGGAAACAAAATTACTGAAAAAAAAGCATGCAAGCTGAAAGAGAATCATTTTACTATATTTGAGACATTTTCCAGGGAAATCAAGCTAAGTATGTTAACAAACTTTTGACTTAGATTTAGTCAACATTTCATTCAAAAAACCTTACAGAGCCAAGCACCATAAAAAGCATCATGTGCCAAGCATTAAGAAGAGCTCGGTGGAGAACACAGAGAAAGAAGACATGATCTCTGCTCTCAAAGAGCTTATGCTGCAATGATGGAGGCAGGCACGGCAACACAAAGACAAGACGTGGGCATTTCACAGCTGGTCTTTGGTTCAATTTCTGTATCTGACTCACCTCCATCATTTGGTTTACCTCATTTGGTTCACCTCGAAGTCATGTGACCCTGCATTTTAGAGAGGTGAACTGTTTCGAAGGCCTGTTGAAGTTTTACTCTATTAGGTAAAAGCCCTAGAGAAAGGAAAGTCTCTGGAAGGCTTCAAAGAAGAAGGGACATCTGAACTGAGGGATGAGGAGCAACATTCTGAACAAAAGGAAGAGAAACAACAAGAATAAAAGGGGGGGATTTAAAGGAGACTTTGAACCATTATTAATAGTGAGAAACTGTGCTATAGGGAAAATGGAGGGATGTGGTAGAGAAACAGCTGGAAGGCTTGAGTGAGTCTGGCTAATTAACAGAGAGTCAACTGTCCTTGCACCTTGGGAAAGGTCCCTGTTGACTAACTGGGTAGATACCCAATACATCCAAGTGGATCCAAACACAACTGATATGCCTCCCGCCTCCCACACGCTGTCTGGTCCTCAGCCCCATTAGAAAACAGCTCAGGATGTTTGTGATGCTAATAGCCAGGTCTGCCTCTGGATGGAAAATAACAAATGGAGAACTAAAGCAACATTACAATTGAATGCCACCAACATTTATGGAGCACTGCACACACAGAGGTCACTCTGTGGGGCCAAGTGCTACCCTGCACTCTCCAACTCATCATTGGTTCAAAAAGGCAGTTACTTACAATGGAGTGTAGAGTGTGGGACATTGAAACAAACCCCGGAACTATCTGGGACTTTTGAATAAGACCTTCACACCTGATTCCTAAAGGAATGTGAAGAGTCCAGAAAACATCTAATACATGGTTCTCATTGCAGCCAGTCAACCCCCGGTTGTGGGGAGGGCTCCACTCCCATGGCGGCACCACCTCCATCTCGGTCTTACTTGGGGAAGCAGACCTCAAGAAGCCTCAACCTGGACTTCCTCCGGTCTTCCAGGTCCCTCTGGTTTAGGCTTGGAATTAAACTGTGTGGGCTGGGGGTGGGGCAGGGTTATGGCTCACTGGTAGATCTAACCTACCTCAGGCCCTGGGTGGATTGTCAGCACCTCAAAATAAATAAAAGACACAGAGTTTCCCAGCGGTTATCTTTAAAAAGGAGAGGAGAAGAAAATATTCACCAGGCCCTTCCACAGCCTTCCATAGGGCTGAAAGTCGAAAAGAGCACCTTTGCTGGAGAATCCTAAAATCCTCCACCCTGCTGCATTCTCTTGGTTCTCTAACTTGGGTTTCTTATCCAAATGACTGATCTTTCCCCTCTTCACTTACTATAAATCTATCCATAATCACTTCGTCCTCTTTATAAATCAAAATCAAAACAAAGAAAATCCAAAAAAAGTGCTTTTGTACCTGGGAATGACTTCCTGTTTAAAACCTCCCCAGGTGGAACTCAGTGGTAGAGAGCTTACCTAGCAGTGTGAGGCTCTGGGTTCCCTCCCAGTGGGAAGGGGGGAGGGAGGGAAGGGGAGGACAGGGTGGGGGCCAAGCTGAGCCAAGCCAGGCCAGGCCTGGTTATTATCAAAAACACAATCCGATCCTTTCAGCAATGCCCATCCTGTCAATGGACTCCAAATGCACACTCCCTTACACATCCTCTTACATACTGCAGGTGCACAGCTGTGACAAACACAGCTGCTAACAGTCATTATCTATCATTTTCTGAAATGTAAAGGGGGAAAATGTTCCAAATGCTCAGTAACCTTCCCCAAAAACACCTTGCTTTATCCCCAGAACAAAACCTTTCCTTACTGGGAAACAGGAACACAAGCCCTCAATCAGATACAGGAAGCCACCCGAGGTGGGCCCTGACACTCCCCGCTGATCTATTTGTTCCAGCTACACCAGGGAGCGCTCCAGGAACCAGCAGCTTAAGGAATTTTCGACCTTTTTGCTTTTTGCTGTTCTTTCAACCAAAAATGGCTTGCTCTCCCATACCACACCAGCTGCCTCTGCCCCCCTCCATCCAGAAGTCAGTGGTGAAGCGCACCCCAATTTCCCCTGGTCCATGAGAGGGGCCCTCCTCTGCCCTCCCTCCCTCAGCCTTTTGCTGGCTGTGTTTCTCTGAAGCCTGGATTTCCTTATTTTTGTTACTGCAGCTGGTTGTTTACCTGCTTGCCTCACTAAATAAACTTCGAGCTCTTTGAGAAGGAGGATTGGAAATTTTCAACTTCACAGTCTTCACAGACCAGTGCTTCACACACAGCTGTTCAAAAACGTCTGTTGAAGGAATTAATTCATCTGAGGGTTTTATTTAAAGTATTTGTTTGCAGAAGAGTCTTCAATTTAATTTCCTCGCTATCATTTGTTTTCACAGTACTTACAGCCAATTCTAAGGACTTTTTTAAACCTCTGTCCCAAACGTTAAGGGAATAAGAATTTTGCAACTCCTCTTACTACACTGCCTTATGTCACAGAGATGTTACGTATCTTTTTCCCAAATATTAACAACTCACTGTCGAATTCCAGATGTTACCTTGCCAGGCTGTGTTGTTCAATAAAGACCAACTTTTCAGAAGGACTGCATGAAACGAAAACTTTTGAGCAGCACATCAAAGTAAGCCAACAATAAATTTCCTACCATACAAGTTATGTTTCCCTCAATTTCTTCATCTACTGTACTTCTTGTCAGGATAAAGAGTTCCCCTTCTGCTGATAATTCACAATAAATACACAAATGCTTTTAATAATTTTACTTAGCATATCTGTTATTACAGTAATAAATGGCTCCCATCCATTCAAGTAGTACTGAACCATGACTGAGAGGACTGTGTTGAACTTCCTAAGCCCTCATTGTGATTCTGAGGCTGCCCTGCTCACCTTTACCCTGAGACACCACAGAAGCAAGGAGCCCCTGAGGGTCTTTCTCAGGAGTCCCTAGACACAGAGCTTCCCCTACAAGTAGCTGCTATAATTAATTCTCTTCCATATACAAAGCTCTGCTGTTCTTCCTCTCACCAGAAATATCAGGATTCAAAATATAAATTATTTACGACGCTTAGTAAATAAGTTAGTTCAACAATACTAAGAACTTCATCTGGCCTCAAAACCCCAGGCAGTTGACTTGATTTCAGCAGGGCAAACTGTAATCACTAAGGGAACTTCAATTTTAGCATTCTATGAGAAGGCTGGGTGCTCTTATCTGATTTTCCATTTACCAGTGCACTCTGATTCACCTCATTCCAGCATAACTTAACTCCCCAACCTGTGTTTCATCAGCCTCACAACGTTTCAAATTTTGAAAATGATGAAACTGTGACACATTCTACACATACTATAACGAGGGAGAATCTTGGTTAGTTTTTCAGGCCATGCTAAAATGTTCTTTTGGAAACCACAAAAAGAATGACTCGATCCAATAGTTCAACAACCAAAAAAAAAAAAAAAAAAAACAATTCAAAAATAGCTGAAGGACTCCAATAGACATTTCTCCTCATGAAAAGATGCTGTACGTCATTAGTTACTAGGGAAATGCCAATCAAACCATAATGAGAAACCCTTCAGAGCCATTAGGATTGCTCTTATAAAAAAAAAAAAAAAAAAAAGAAGAAGAAAGAAAATAACAAATGTTTGGTAAAGATGAAGAAACTGAAATCCATGTTATTTCTGGTGGGGATGTAAAAAAATGGTACAGCCACTAGGGAAAACACTTGTGGTGGTTTTTCAAAATGTTAAACATAGAATTACCACGGGACCCAGCAATTCCACTGAGTTGAAAGAATTGCAAGCAGGGACTCCAACATTCCACACCAATGTTCATAGTAAAATTATTCACAACAGCCAGAAGGTAATAGCGACCCTGGATGAATAGATGAACAAAATACAGGGACATGATTACGGGGACATTATTCAGTCTTAAAAAGGAATGAAGTTGTGATACATGCTAGGACACAGACGAACCTGGAAAACATTCTGCTAAGTGAAATAAGTCAGACACAAAGGGATACATGCTGTATGATCCACTTCTGTGAGGTACCTACAATAGTCAAATTCACTCAGCCAGAAATAGAAAGGGGGTTGCCAAGGGCTGAATGAAGCTGAGCTACTATACAATGTGAAGAGAGGTTTTGGTTAAGATGATGACAAAGGTCTGGAAACAGATGGTGGTAACAGTTTCAGAACACTGCAAATGTACTTAACACACTGAATTGTACACTTAAAGATGATTATTATGTAAGTTTTATGTTATGTAAATGTTGCCACAATAAAAAAAAAAGAAGGACCCCACATGCATTTATGAATTCATGAATTCACTGCTTGCTGTCACTGCTTCTTTCAGTCCTCTATGGACGATAACTATTGTTTAATTCAGGTGACTTGAAATGTACAGCTACAGAGACACAGGTACCTGCAACAGTAAAGATGTGTTTCTAAAACTAACTAAGGGCCAGTTTGCCCTTCATGGTGGTGTCTTCTCAGCCTCCACTGATCATGCAAAAAAACCAGGACTTCCCAGCTCCCTCCTCCAGGGAGGAATTTAGGGCAGAAATATTTATTAAGCAGCAGGGCTAGTGACAGTGTCTACCAGATGGGAGAGGGAACTTGGTAATGAAGAGAACTATCCAGACTTAGCCACACCAGTTTTCCTCAATGACAAAAAGACACATCAGTTCTGCATTTCTGTGTACCAAACTGAATGTGGAAGAACTGTGGGAAAACACGAATGAAATATGTTGGTTTATGCCTATTTTACAATGTACCAAGAATCTGTGTTTTCAAAAATAAAATATATTATTACCCTAGGTCAAAAACCTGTCATATTTGCACTGTGGCTTCTTCCCCCACAGTCTGAGACAACTTGGTGCAGCCCATGGAGAGGGACTCTGAAGGGGATTCACAGAATATTAACGGTCCCTGCTTGAGCTCTCTCTTAGTTGCCTAGTGGCTTGATTCTGTTTTCTCTATCTGAATAATGTAGGTCCTTAACTGTGAGGAATGGAGATCGTCCACGGGCTAACTCAACTCCACACTGATTACTTTTCTTCTTGTCTACCTTCCTCTCCATACAGTTAGCAGTGAAGAAAGACCCACTGAATAAGTGACTGCACAATCAGAATAGCTTTTTCAGTGGAGCACCCTCTTCTACCCACCTCCCAAACTGTCACCTGACCTTCCAGAATGACAAAGCCATGATGCATTCAAAGCACCTGTAAGAGAAGCAAATCCTCTCCTATGATATTGTCAACTTACCCTGAATTCACACATTCGCAGTATGACCCCATGCCCAAAAACGGAGGGAGAGATTCATCTTTGTTCACTCCGGGGGCCTCCCTTGCAGGCTCACCAAGTTCCCACCTTCATTAGCACTATTGCGGGTCCCTGGGAGTACCAGAACCTACCACATCCCAAGCACATCTTCTTGAGTCTCATGTTTGACTCCTCTATCCCTGTTTCTCCTTCCTCCTAAGTTCCTTACCTTTAAAGGTAAGCTAAACACTCCATGAGTTAAAATTTTCCCATATGAACAAAATCCCAGCATCCTAAGAAAGAATCAACAAGGACTTGCCTTTAGGATTATTATTTTAAAGTGAGATTATACTTTTCTGTTCTTCTGTCAGTTGCAAATCCCTAAACCTACTAGAATTCACTTAAAACTAATCTACTGTGTTTTTATTGGAAGAAAGCAATCAGGAAAGCTCTGACCCACTGAGCAGCTGGGAATTTCGTTGCTGCAGGTTTGGTTTAGTCTTTATTTTTCTAGCTGCTGGCCCTGCTAACATGATTCCGTGAAGGTCGCATTTAATCTTGCAGAGGAAAGCTACCTAAGCAGTTCTTAGGTAGGCTTCAGTAAAAATAAATTGCCTTGGCTCTATGGATAAGTCTGTTGCTTCAACCCAACCATTATAGTCAAGGAGAACAAATGAAGGGAACTGTAAAATACGGCGTTTGATTTCAAAGGAATTGCACTGCATACAGATTATGGGTTCAAAGTGTTTGCTAATAACAATAACAAAATCACTGTTAATAAAGAAGCCATGAAGAAACTAGCAGCTCTCAAATATGTATTTCCAGTCTGTCACCAAATACGGCTTATTTATTTGTACCTGAGGCATCAGTATCACCATTGGGACTAAAAAGTCAGAGGAATGGACTAGTAAAAAAATTTTTTTTAAAGACCTGGGTACACAGGAGAAAAGTCAAACAAAAAAAAAAGTCCCCTTCTGGGTGCTGAACCCTTATAAAATGACAAACCCTAATGCAAAGCAACAAATCTCAATGTTCATGAGCTTAATACATATTCCATTAGGTTTCTAACACAAAGCAGATCTGTGTCACCCCTCCTGAGCTGGAATTCTGCCTTCCAAACGAACCTTTGCTTTACAACTGAAAATCGAAGCAACAAATATGTATACAGCTCTTACTGGGTATCAAGCACTGGTGTGGGATGCAAAGAAAGATGACTCAGCTCCAGGCTCTCAAATCACTGGCCATGTAGGTGGCAGAAATGGAATCTCCAAGAAATCAAAGGTTTCCACAACAGACCAAGAGGCTAGGAAACATGAATAGATTATACAACGTGCTGCTTCTATAGGAATTCCAAGCATTTTCTTGTTTTAGGCTAAAAACATCAGGTAAGATTTTGTAGGGAGGGGCAAAGGAGACCCATGCAGTTATAACTAGAACAACCACTAACTGAATCCCCTAGATTTCTCACCACATCTTACTTCATTTGCTAATCCTACACCATTCACTACGGTAGCCACTGGCCACATGTGTCTACTGAACACTTGAAGAGAAGCTAAGCTGAATTAAGACATGCGGCAGGTGAAAGACACATTGGATATTAAAGATTCATATTATGAAAAAAAAAGAATGTAAAATATCTCATTTTCATTTTTACATTAATGACACTGAAATGACAATATTTGGATACAATGGGATTACTATTAAAATTAATTTTGCCTGCCTTCTCACTCTTCTAGATATTTGTGTGGCTTGCGTTGTACCCTTATTGGCCAGTGTTACCCTGATCAATTCTTTTATTTTTTTTTTCTTTTGGCTGTGCTTTCTGCGTTCAGTCTCTGAACTCATAACGGTTCCACCCAACCTTAGTTTCACAACAATCCAAAAATATCTCATATTCATAAAGGGAGTGAAAGTGTTCTAATATTTTTTTTCAGATCACAATGAGGCATTTGACTTTTCTTCAGTTGTGGGAAGTCAGAGTTCACAATCTGATTAAGTCTTCCTAAGAAGACCTGTAAAGGTGGGTGTTGGGGTGGGGGGGAATGCCCTAGCCTCCCACAACATGGGAACAGACACAGTATAAAACAGGGAAGGTAGAGGACGCAGAAACCGTGAACTCTGGCTAGGAATATTTTGCTGTTCACATACCAGGAGAATTAGATCTGTAGCCCTTTGTCTAAATTAATTGCTTTCATCCAAAAGGATAATACAATTTCTTATCTCCTCAAAAGGATCAAATACTTACAACCTAGACTAGGTCCCTTGGTTAAGGTCCCAGGGTGTTAGGAATACCCCAATCTCCCTAGGTATTTATACTTTAAAAGAAAGGAAGGCTAGAGTGAGGAGACATCTCCAGAGTTTTAAAGGCATACATCCTGAAAGGTTAGGGAAAGAACTCTGGATCCTTTCCACCCTGTCTCAAGAGCTAAAGTATAGGATCTCTTTCTCCTCTTGAGAAGGACAGTTGCTTTGTCCCAGTCTGTGCAGTGAAAATGACACCAAAGATCTATCAGTTTTCACAGCACTGAGAATCTAGGTGTGGGGCATCAACACTGCAGTGTCACTGTGATTGCTGACCTTGTTGTAAATATCAGTAAGGAATTCATTTCTCCCCGCCCCTAGGTGTTCTGAATTTCTGAAGCATTCATAATTACTGTGAAATGGGGCAACAAGTCAGAACCTTGGCTTATCCCAACCCTTCAAGTAGCAAGAGCTGCATCGGGACAGCAGTACATTCTGCACTGGCTAGTCGGAATCCTAGAGCCTGGATCTGAACACAGGCAGACAGAACTGGAAAGGGGCTAAGTCCAAGGGAAGGCAACACCCAAGCTGCTTTTCCTACTCTTCACATTTACCAGAGGTGGGGTCAGAGAGAATATTTCAGCATTGTCTTGAGAACATTTTTCTGGTTACAAGATTAACTGTGTTTGTTTTAAATTTGGAAAATACAAGGCGCAAAAAAGGCAAACACCCACAATCCCACCATCAAAATGATATGTTTTCTTTCAGGATTTTAAAAAATGTTGTATACACCAATACACACATAGGATTTTAAAACAGAACTAGAGGCACAATTTAATATCCTTTTTCCCTCATCCACCAACAGAGATCAGATATATTTCCTCATCTTCTAAATGCTGTTGGAAAACATTTAAATTTTTTTTTTTAATTTTATAAACTCCCTATATTCTGGATGGGCCATATTACATGAGTCTCTACTGTTGGGATATTCAGGTTGTTTCCAAGTTTTCATATAACAAAACCTCATTCAATAAATATCCTCATGTATGATTTTTTTTATTCCCACCTCCAATTACTAAGTAAGGTCCTAAAAGCAGAAGTACTGAAACTGAGTTTAATGTTTTTAAAACTTTAAATGCATAACACTACGTTAAATTCAATGTATAATCTCAAGTATAGAATACCATGTTTCCAGACAGTGACCCGCAGTACCCTATTACAGTACCCATAGTTCAACCTTAACCTGTGCCATCTATTAGGAAAGCACAGCATCAGTCCATTCTATTTTCCTAATTTCCTACATAGCTCCCGCCATTGACAAAAGTAAAACAGCACTAAGGAAGAGCAACAAGGGGAAGGGCGGAGGGCCTAAGAGAGTTATTACGGTATTTCTGATTAATTTTATTCACATGGATCTTCCCCTGGGGGCCTATTGTTGCCTTCAAGGGCAATTTTAGATGGAGTTTGGAGCCTCACATCATGGGTAGCAATTCTTCCATCTCCAAACAATACTTCACCCCCCAGTACCTCTAAGGTGACTTAAACCATGCCCAAATGACAACCACTCACAACTGTGTGTTTACTTGTATAAAGTCAGCTCCCAGTTTTCCCATCTTTTTCCCGTCCCTGGGATAAAAAAGATCCAACCCCAAAATCAAAAGCAGAGGGTCCACCATTATTTTCACCAGTCCTTGAATTATTATTAATTAACTACTATTTGGCTTTCCTCACCTCCAAAACTTTCAATGACATTCCTGAAGAGACAGCCAATCTACCTGATCTACCTGCCTGGTGGCCTCTTCTCTTCCACTCAAGAAGCCAGAGCTACTACTTAATCTGCTCTCCACCTGCTTTTCTTTTTCATCGCCCATCCCCCAACTCGCATACCCTCCCCATCCTATTCCCTCACCCCACTAACACCATTTCCAGGTGTTAAGACACTCACTTTTCCCTGCTGTAATTTTTCTCATCTTCTTCAATAAATCTAGGGTAAAGAGAAGAAAAAATACTCTTTCAAAAATAATATGTTAGATATCGCTGGAAATAAAGCAATTTGTATGCAGTTTTGTCTCACTCAAAATGTCAACCTCATGAAATGGAAAAGTCAGTAGGCTTCTGAGCTGATGGGGCCAGGACAGCATTTTCTATCTACAAAGCACTTCTTTGGATCCTCCAAAAAAACCCTGATAATCATAAGCTCAATAAGGACAAATTAAAATATAAGCTCATTTTCCTTTGATCACATTAAGTGTGCAAGTATCAAATGCTGTTACACAGAGCAACAGATTGCTAAGTATGCTTGAAAGAAATTATTTATGAAAATTACATAGCAAGTAGTTAACTCTCAAAAATGTTTGTTTAATGAAAACTACTGGACCGGCTTTTATCACACAAAATCCTAAATTAAGATTTTCATTGAACTAATTTGCTCTTGTCTTCAAGATAAAAATGTTTGGAACATATCATCAGAAGTCCTGTTTCTCCTATGAAGACATTCTTTGCTCAACTCTAGTTCTTTCTTGCTAATGGAGCTGAATACTAAGCTGTTAAAAGGGGCTATAAGCCAGAACGGAATCAAAACAAACCAGAAAACAAACATAATTCTCTATGGCCTTCTGGACAAAGAGACAAACCCGTAAAACAAAGTCCTTGCCTTTTCAAAATGGAAAATATGAAGTATCACAACCATAACATAAATACTGCTTTTTTGTAGGACAAGCAAGGTCAACATAAGCAGAGCCTATACAAAGTGACCACAGGTCCCCTGTTCCAAGCATTAATTCATATATGAAAACATGCTTTCTGCATGGCATGGCCTCTGAATCAATGCAGAGATCAAAGATTTGGCCCTGGGAAGAGAGTCCATGGTTCTCCAGCCTTGCTCTGGCTCACAAACCTGAGAGGGACTGTGCTTAGGGATCTGGCATAAACTGGGGAAGAAAAGATCCATAGTGGGAGCAAGTAAGGAGTGGAAGGGGCTCTACTCAGTCTCACATCCCTATGGTTCTACGTGGTTTCTAAAAGCTCCCTCCCCTAAATCACTTTGATTAGACACTGTCCTATAAGGATGACAGGACTCTGGCCACATTTTGCAAATGTAAAAATGAAGGTCCCAAAGGAGGAAGTGGCTAGGTAGTTAATAAAAGAGCTAAAAACTCAACTCCAGGCTTCTAAGTTCATGCACCTTCCAGTACAGAGCCTGGTACTCAGCTGTTTGTCAACAAATATTTAATAAATAAATGAAATAACAGCATGATGGATGTGTTCATTTAACAAAATGATTGCTCAAATTACTACATTTAGCAAGTTAATTATTCATTTAAAATAATCCATGGTGTCCCTGGATCCACAGCAGAACTCAAAAATTCTGAAGGTAGGTCCTCCACTGGTTTCAGGACCTCAGGAAGGCTAACAGGACAGAATTTACCCAATACAGATCTGCCCAGACTATCTGACATGCCAACTCTTTTCATTTGGCTGGAATGGGATAAAGGAGACTTGTGATACTAGTTTTCTCAAGTCAAAACAGGAGTCCTGACCAGAAGTCATTTGTGTCTCTTGAGTCACAAAAATGGGCACATGAAGGCTTCCTACATAAACACAACTTCTTTCAGGGATGGTCTGCCAAAAGACAGAATTCATAAGGGGTTAATCAATTTAAAGGGACCTGAGAAGGTAAAAAGCTGCTTGCCCTGAATCCAGAGAGGGCCAGGAATCCTCCGGACAAGGCTACCACCCAGCATTAGCAGTCCAAGGGATGGATTTCAGCGTTATGTATTTCCCTTAGCATTTTATAAAAAATATTGGCTTCAGATTAACTCTGAACCCTGTCAATAATTCACCATCCTTTGTGAAAAAAAAAAAAATCAAAGTTTAACCAAACTTCCTTAACTCTTTTCCACCAGCCACTCCCAATGTGAGAGCCAATTCCTCAACACTGCCACTGTGCATTAAGCTGACATTCTATACCAAAGATTGATCCACCCAGGCCAAAAGAAGGGCAGAGATGGGGCAGAGAGAGATGGAAAGTCCTGACCTCCTAATCCTGTGTGGGAAGGGACAGGGTGTCCAATATACATGAAAAGAGTTGGATTTTATTATTAATAATAATTGATATTTCACAGCTTTTTACTTTTATAATTATTTTGTGTTTTTATATTTCATGTTTTAAGAATGCACTATTATATTTATTTTCACATATTATCACGTTATTTTCACATATTATGGTACTGGGCACAGAAGTAAAAAGTCAATAAATGCAAGTTAATCAAGTCACTTTAAGTATGGTATAGCAAACTACTGAAATCAGCTAAGTGCAAAACTGTAGTTAACAGACAATGAATTCAAGAGTCAGAAACATGGTCAAGAAAATTCAAACTAAAGCACAATGATGCTTGAGAAGATGTTTTACCTGATATAAAGAGGGAAAATGTATGGATCCAACCACTGTTATTTATGTATCACTTGGTCTCCAGGAATAAAGCCTAACTTTTCTTCTACCAGGAAAAAAATTCACTGATATTTTGTCACTATAATAATTTCCTGGTACTTTGCATATAATATTTATCTTATGTTTAATTCTTTACCATTACTTACATACTCTCAGAAGAAGTAAAATGCCTTTTTGTAGAAAATGCTATACGAGAAAGTTAACATCTGATCTAGTCACAATTTCCTGGCTTTTTTTTTTTTCCTTAATAATAATCGGACAGAATTCTCAAAGTTAATGCCTTCACACTTGTAGATTGCTATAACTTTAGACACTGTTGTTTTATACATAGTAGCTCAACTGCTTATAAAATCCACCCTATAAATACATAGTTAAGTATTATTATTACCTTTCATAAAACTAACTCCAAAAGGTAATTACTGTATTTATTTTTGTTGCTGCTGATGATTGATAGCTCATCAACTAGAATGAAATCTCTATAGAGCGTAGTGGCTGGCTTTCTTGTTTTCCGTTGAATCCGCATAGCCTAGTACTGTGTCTGGCACACAGTGAATATTCTATGAATATTTATTAAATATATAAATAATCCCTTGACTACTTTAAGCTCTTTTTGGTAGAAGGAAGATAAGGGAACATGACCCAGATATCACATTTATAGTTTAGTGGTCTGTTCACTATCAAAAGGCAATTATGTGAAAATGCTCTAAAAACATCACAACTTATACTAGATAATGCTGAGAATAAAAATGCAATGTCCTTCATAGCACAAGAAAATCAATACATATAAACTGTCGAACATCCAAAGTTTCAAATTTTCCACTGCTAAGTTCAAATCACTTTAACTAGCTCTGGGATATTAAATATTTGCCTAATAGAGTATTTCAGAAGGCAGGCAAGAGAAAAATAGGGCTATAGTTCATAGAACTGTCAGGACTTACAACAACTCTTAGTTGACCATAGTTTGCTTCAGATTTGACTACAAAACCTTACTTTTATTATGATGACATTTTTACAGGTAAGTAAGTCTGAAATATGTGAATTTCTAACTTTTGAAGGTCAACAATAAAAAACTCATTGAGAATGAAATATGTAGATGTTTAAATTTAAGAAGCAGTTACAAATCATAACAGACAGGAACTCTTGGATGTAAGAAGCCAAAATCTAACTTCTTACACAATAGGCAAAGTTATAAATTATAATCATTCACTGATTACAGTGAAATTCTGGACTTTGCTACATCAATCAATAGATGTTCCAAGGTTACACCTAGAGATGCCTGTTTAAGTCCTAAATATTCCATCTGCAAAAGTTGTCTTAGAAAAAACAAGTTTTTCCAGGATATTTTAGGTTTTTATTTTTTTTCCCTTTCTCCCCGCACCCACACCCCCTTCCCCCAAAAATAAACAGAGTCACCCTCGAATCCCAGGCAGGGGAATGTGCATCTGTGTAACACGAAGACCATCCACCTTTCACAGGCAATCTGTTACCAGACCCCTGTCTGCACCTGTCCTGAACTACCAGAAAGCGCAGGCAGCTTCGTTCAAATGTTACTTGCAGTCGATTTGGAAACTAATAAATGACTGCAGGCTTGACAGCAACCTTGGTGATTCCTGAAAATTCACAACAGGAAATGTAACTATCCTCCACCCTCGCGAGCCATTCATCAAAAGCAGACCAAGTCACAGCCACAGGGAGGCCACTGGCAGAAGCCAAGGGCCAGCAGCACTTTTCCTCATCTAGACAGAGGCTGCATTTTCTTAGTCCATAACCAAAGACAAGGAGCACTACCCAGTGCCCACACTGGAACGACGGTGAAGGCGGAGGGAGCGGGTGCTATGTCCCCAAGTTTCAAACACTACTGGGTTTGGAAGGAGTGAAATCCACCCGGCTGATATATAGCAACCTCGACTGCCAGTCCCAGGAGTCACATTTACAGCCGATCACCAAGGGTCCAGCCTCCACCGGCTGACCCGGGCGTCTCACCTGGTGCCTGCACACAGTCCTCGCTCCCGGCTCGGGCTGCCAGCCCTCCTTCCTTCCCTTTCCTCCTTCTAAGGGGCGAGAGGGTGAGGGTGGCAAACGCACCAAGACCTGGGGCCGACGGGAGACGCGGCCGCGTCCCGGGGAGGGGACGAGTTACACCCAAACCCTTCGCACTTGGAAAGGCTCTCGGAGCCGCTCTCGGGTGCCGGCCCCCAGGCCGCGCAGCTGGGAGCGGGCAGGCGCCGCGATTGGCCGCGGCCGGCATCGCTCGGTGGGCGAGCCCGGCCGGCGAGGCGGAAAGGAAGTGGCGGCCGCGGCTTTGGACCAACCATGTTCGGCCGGCGGGCGAATGTCACCCGGCGCCCAGAGGGGGTCGGAGGGCACGGGGCGGGCACTCACGTCCCCACCCCGCCGCCGCCCGCGCCCCAGGACCCCGAGGGGACGCTGGCCCCGTGCCTGCCCGCAGGGCGCCACTTGGTCCCCCGAGGCTCCCCGCCCCCACCTCACCCGCTCCGTAGCCGAGGCGGGTCAGGCCCAGCGCGCGAGGCCGGCCCGGGGGCGCTTGCGGGGACCCGCAGGCGCCCGGCGCTAGGCCGCGGCCGGGGCAGATGACCCCTCGGCGCAGCGCGCTCCCGGGACGCGCCGCCCGAACCCCTCGCGCCCCGGGACAAGTGCAATGACAAAGCCCTAGAGCCAGGCCGGACGCCGGCCGGCGGGAAGGAGGACGCGACGTCCCTCCCGAGTGGCGGCGGCCCAGCCCCCAGGAAGCCGGGCGCGTCGGCCAGGCCCGGCGCCCAGCCCCGCGCGGAGCCCGCCCGCCGGCTCCAGCAGCTGCCACCGGACGCCAGCGACCCTACCCTGAGCCCCACGAGCGTGCGAGCCCTGGGACCGCCTCGAGGCGACCCATTAAGTTTCCTTTGGCCGCGGCGGGAGGCGCCCCTCCCGGCCCCGGCGCGGGCAGCAGGCGGCGGCGGGTGCCTGCTTATAGACGCTGGGGACTGCCTGGAGAGAGGCGCCGCGGCCGGGCACCGGGAGGGACCCGCTCTCCTTCTTGGGATCTGGTGGCGGCGGTGGCTGTGAACACACACAAACACACACAATTTTGTTTTAAATGAGGCCCGACTCCTGCGGACATGTACCCACACACATGACACCTGGGGCGCAGAATCACACAGAGCAGGTCTGTGTCCATGGAGCCACCTCTCCGCATCTGCAAATCCAAAAGTGAAATTAAACCTCCACCAACCTCCTCCTCCTCCTCCTCCTCCCTCTCTACCTCCTCCTCCTCCTCCTTCTCCTTGCAGCCTCAGCAGCCCCAGTAGCAGCAGCAACAGCAGCAGAACCTGCTTCCCCTAAAATCAGATGATCCATAATTGCGCCGACTGTTCCTCCAAAAATCGGTATTAATATTTATGAACCTCGGCATTTTCCGTCTGCAAAACATCGTGTCAAAGCATCAGGTCACGCATACACACACAGCTCTTTCCAGTCCCCATAAACATGCCCTCGAGAGAAACACACGCACAGTCACAACTATTATTTGAAAAATGTTACCTCTCAGTGTGCTTTTTCACGCTACCAATACAATTCCGCAAGGTATAAGTGTTGCTAGGGTGTGTGAAATGGAAATGAAAGCCCGTCAGTTGAATAATCGCAGGAGCAAAACTAAAAGTTACTCCCCGGCTTGCCTGAGAACAGTCCAGATCGAAAGCAAAACAAGGAGAGGAAACTGCGAAGAGCTGAGGCTGGAAATCCCCCCACCCCCCGCCCTCCTCCCTGCCTCGCTCCCTCCCTCGCCTCGCCTCCCCCTCCGCCCTCCTCCCTCCGCCCTTCCTCCCCAGTGTTTGTTTCAAGCTTGTGCAACCGGGAGGTGGAGGCAGAGGGAGGGCGCGAGCGGCCTGGCCGCGAGGTGCGGAAGTTCGCCGCCGCTGTTCATTGGCAGGCAGAGCCGCTTTCATCATTTCTCAGAAAAGTCAATTTCATTTTCACTTCCCCACGGCGCGGCAGCCGGAGCAACAAGCGGCGGCGCGGGAGTCTGTGGCTCGCGCACTGGGGCGCACTACCCCGCGAGTGAGGGCTCCGGGTGGCGGGCGCAGGCTTGGGCTCGGGCCAGAAGCCAGTGGCACTAGAGAAGGAAGGGAGGTGCCAGGCTCTCCATCTAAAGAGTTACCTGAAGGTAGGGGAGGAGGGCACCTGGGGAAGCCAAGGGTCTCTAACCATCCTGTTAGTACTTAACTGCTGCTTAGAACCACTGTCCGGAGTGAATGAAAACTCATCTTGAAACACTGTTCTCCCCAAAGGAATGAAAGGAAGAACCTCCCTGAAAAGAGTGTTTCTTGTGTCTTTCTTTACCTTTTAGGAAACTTTTTCAGTGATTGAGAGAGTAAGTGGTTTAAGGACCAGCCCTCTCTGCCACCACCTCTGTTTGGGAGGTAGGACGATCCTGAAGGCCTTGCACTAGTAAGTGACATCTGTGCAGGCGAGTGGTCCCTTATGCCACAGAAGTTCTATTAGGGCTGGATGAGTCCGGCCCCGGGGTGAGTTACTTTTACTTGATCAATGCCTTGATCTATTGGTTTTGGTCTGGAGGGAAGTTTTATACTGTAGCACTTCCATCCAAGTTCGGATTTGGCTTCCCAAACTTAACTAGTTGGGCATCTTCGGCCTGCTTTCCATACTGTACAATTGGAGATAAAAGAGAGAAAGCAAGAATATAGATACGTGCCTGTGACAGGTGCAGCAGCTGTCACCTGTTAGCTGAAACTAGTACAGTTCACTTGGGACCGAACCCTTTTTGGTGACTTACTTTAAAGGATTTACATTTAGTTATAAAAGCCCCTTCCTGGGAGGTCACAGCCATCTATGTAAACATTTCCTAAAAAAAAGAACTCCACCACCACTCTTTGTCACAGAAATACTGAATTCTACTAACTGGAAAAAGGAAAGTTTCCAAATATGCACATGTGGCAAGGAAATACCTGAAGGTTTCAAAGTCTATCTTATGGCCATGGTCTCAAAAATAGATCTCACATAGGCACTTATTCTTTATTCCTTCTATAATAACACTTGCTCTTATAGTTCATGCATCAATCACCATAACTATGTGTAATCTGTAGGACACTTAACACTACCCATTTAGTAGTCATTAGTCATTCTTTTTCTTTCTTTTCTTCTGTACCAAAATTATTGCCTGTTTTCCCCGGAGGAAAAGGGCAGTGGAGAAGAAGGGAAGATGTGCCTGTTGTAAACACAATCTTTTCCTTGTTTCATTAAAGGGCACTCCCCTACTTATGGTCTTTGATAAGCACAAAGAAATTGCTCACAGACTCCCCAAACACACACCAGATGTTCTTGATGTTTTCCTTCCCATAATATACATCCAATCAGTTGTATTCGTAATATACACCCAATCAGTCATATCCTATTGACCTGTTGATGCTATGCCCACTTTTCTGCGCCCAGCCTGCCTCTGAGGAACTGCCATGAGTTGTTGCAGTTCCTGGGAACCATGCCTCCTGTCTTTCTCCTTGGACTCCTCCTGGCCTGCAGCCATTCTGTTTCCCAAGTTAAGTAGAAAGTCAACTTCAGTGGACACCCCTTATCGGGGTACCCTCTTGCCCCTGCAAGAGTTCTGTTTCTGTTCTTCACACTTGAATAAAGCCTACCTCTTTGACTGTTGAAAAAAAAAAATGAGGAGCAAGGAAGGAAGAGAAGGAGAAAGAAAGGAAGATAAACTTAGGTAAAGCCCAATTCCAGCTCTCTCTTTGCCCCTTAAAAAACCTCTCAGCAGCTCTCAGAATAAAGCTGTATTATTTGACAAGACACATAAAGTCCATTGTAATCTGGTGGCAGACGACTTCTGCAGTCTCATCCCCTGCCATTGCACCCTGCGCAAACCCCTCACTTGCCAAACCAGCTGCTTTCCTGTTTGTGAAAGAGCAGAGCCATTCTCCATTCTTTGTTTTGTCTTTAGCTTGGGACCTGGCACATAGGCACTCAAATTCTAGAGAGTACATAATTACTTGCTCTTTTCTTCAAGTTTTCATTAAATATTTTAGGCTTTATCTGAGAATTTGTTTTATATTTTAATAACTTTTTAACGGAAATGGAACTGGTATTTATTGTACAGAATTCAGAAAATTTTAGAGAAGCTGTAAGAAGAAAATAAGCCATCTAAGATCTCGCCAATTGGGAATAAATCTATTGCTATTTGTACACATTTCCTACTAGTAATTTTTCTAAAGGGCCATTTCCTATTCTCATCTGCTCAGTCTCTCAGCATCATTTAATAATGCTGATTGTGCTTCCCATTCCGCGCAATGCTTATGTGACATCCTTCTGTCCTGTTTCTTGGCTGGCTCCTCTTTTGCTGCCAGCCCCCTAAATTATGGTGTTTCCAAGCATTCTATCCCCAACCCTCTTATTTTCTCATTCCACATGCTTTCTCTTTGGGAGCTCTCATACACGCCCAAAGCTTCAAATGTAACTACCAACTGTCCCCAACTTAAAATCATTCTACTTACGATTTTTCAACCATATGATGGCAAGAAAATGATAAGCATTCAGGAAAACCAAGCTTCAAATGCTGAATGTTGATCTTTTCCCAGACTAGCAATATGTGTTATGCTTCCCTCAGCCAGCCCGAAATCCCAGTCAACCACAAGATCACAAAGGGAAAGGATCAATTCCCTTCAGTGTACTGATTGTTAAGCTACTAAGTTTCCATAGGTTAGGTGTATCAAAAGCATTTTCAATATACAGTATTTTTAACCCATAATGTTATCAGGACATAACCCCATCATAAATCAAGGAGTATGGAGAGTATGGAGTATGGAGTATTTGGAGATGACTCCAAAATCTCGTAGATTTTTTGTTTTGCGATACTAGCCATTGAACCCAGCAGTGTTGTATCACCAAGTTTTATCCCCAGTCCTTTTCTTGTTTTTTATTTTGAGAGAGGTTCTCGCTAAATTGTCCAGGCTGGCCTTGAGCTGAAAATCCTCCTGCCTCAGCCTCCCAACTACCTGGGATTACAAGCCATGTGCCACTTTGCCTGGCTAAAATCTAGTTCTGAGTTCTGAGTTCTGGACACAGTACTGCCTAGACATTTCTCAGGTGCAAAAATTATACATGTCTAAAACTAAATTCATAACATCTGTCCCCATAACCTTATTTTTGTCACTTCGCTAACTAGCCAGGAAACTGGGAGATTTCACAGACTCCTTGCTTCCCAAGCCCCTGGAGCTCCCTGAAATATGGGTATTGCTTACAATTTCCTAGGCCCCTAAACTCATAAAAATAGAATGAATTTCATTCTGTTCTTATACCCTTGATGACATGTCACCGCAAACCAAAGGTGTAAATATGACCCCAAACATCCACATGGTATTGATATATATAGTAAAGAAGTATTTCTTAGCTCTTTGATGAGATGCACAGAGTCCTAAATGTCTATGGTAAAAAGATCAAAATATAAACTTCTGAAGTGTAGGGGGGAAAGCACATTTGTCCCTCAAGAATGTATGAACAAGGACCTTAGTCTTTATAATATAAACACTGTCATTTGAGCAGTCTTATATAGTGAAATTAGAATGCTCTCATGAGTACAGCATGTTATATCTCACCCGTGAAATGGAACATTCTGAGAGACCTACCCAGATATGTTAAGACTAATTTCTTTTCAGGGAAGTTGGATAAGAACTATGATCACTTGAACAGGGTAGTGATATCTCTCTCATGAGTGGATCTTAAAATGAAGAAATGTAAAGATAAACTCAGTGAACTTTAAAAATGGGCTTTAAAATTTTTATTTTTCTAATAATAATAGTTAAATAAAAGAATCATTCAAATAGCAAACATTTGCTGAGTGCCCATGAAAAATTGCTGCCCTCCAAGAGGTTTCTTTTTACAGTCTAGTCAAATGACATGTTAACCTCCATTGCATCATCCCAGGAGTGGCCCAGACATCACCGCCACTTCAAATCATAGCCTTTGGAACTGTACGTTAAAGTCAAGAAGGTGTAATATGATGGCACAATACTGAAGTGCCAGTATTTACAGCTGTGATTAAATCAGGAACCCACATTAGTCTGTCAGCTGCTGCTCCAGTTTTCCCTGTGATACCACTGGTACCACTTCTGTCCTGGCCACTGGGGCTCTACTCCATGGTGCTATATTTCTCAGGACCATAAGATCATGGAAAATGTGTTTTTCACACTGTATCAGAGCAGTTGACCAATAGAGAATCACAGGTAATGGTCCTGCATTGCAAGGAACATTATTGTGAAATCCAAATTTGAATAAAAAAATAGAGCCAAGTTAAATTCTAATTGAGGCAGTAGAATGGTGAAGTTGAAAAAGCCTTTAGTCAACATTCAAGGATCCTGGCATCAAGTTGCAGAAATTCTTGAGCATGTTTGACCATTACTTCATTTAATGGTTCCTTCCATTTTACTAGGAACTTGAAATGAGGATTATTTTGATGCAATTATTCTCTGAAAATCATGACTTTAAAATTGAGTAATATATTACCCAATCCTTAGTAATAAATATTCATTTTGTCCTGTTCTCCTGCAGGAAAGAAAAACACACACTCTAAAATTGCCAAGATTTCATTATTTATCTGTGGTATGTCTGCATGTGGTTGTGGTGGTGGGCAGAGGGAAGGGGGGATATGATCGTTTTTCCGGTCCAAAGGGAAGACTTTCTACTTGGAAAGCTTCATGAATTGTTTTTTGGCGTAATTTCCCAAATGGCTATGAAACAGTCCTTTTCTCTGTAGTGACAAACTATAAAGTATTGCTTTTACCTTTAAAGATAAATGGAGAAAGTGTCTATCACTTTCTCTTGAAGTTCTTGAGTAAGGACTTAAAGGACTTGAGAAAATACTTTCAACTATTAGAGATACAAATTTCAAATATATAAACCTAAATTCAAGCAAACCCACTGGATCCACTGGTCACCATATATTTGAAGAATTTGTGAGCTTTCCAGCCACAGCTTAGGAAGCTTGAGGCTTTTGCTGTTTTCTTCTTCCCCAAACTTTGTAGCATTTTGAATGGTACATCTTTATTCTTTGCAAATATTTAAAAATTTGCCAATCAGCAAGGCAGATGTGGCATAAAACAAAGGACTGAGAATATTTTTAAGTTCTCTTGCATCCTCAAAGTGTCTCCAACTAAATCCCAAATGTGCATGACAATCTACACACTGTGCTCAGAGCTGCCATTCATCTTTGATATCTCTTTGCACATCCTTTCCCACCATGATGCATGCAGATACCTTGAGAGCGGCTATGAGTCCAGAGGCAAGAACAAGACAGGACCTCTGATTCTCCTGCAGCTTTTATCTAGTGGGGGTGATAACAAGCAAACCAATAAAATAATTACAGATTTATATTTGAGTTCTGATACTGGGCAATCGAGGGTTCCTCTAAAGAAGTGTTTTAAGCCACAACTTGAGGAAGAGAAGTTTGGAATTAGTTTCCTAGGCTGCTATCACAAAGTTCCACAAACTGAGTGGCTTAAATTAGCAGAAATGTACTGTCTCACAGTTATCAGAGGGTAGAAGTAGAGGCCCAAGTTGTCCAGCAAGCTGAAGGGGAGAATCTGTTTTGTGCCTCCTGGCTTCTGCTGATTTGCTTGGGTGTTCTCTGGCTTCCAAATCCATCACTTTCTATCTTGCCTTGATGTCCACAGAGTGTTCTCCCTATATGTTGTGCATGTCCAAATATCCCCTCCCATTTTTAAGGACAGGTACTATAATGGTCACCTTGAATTAGGAGCTCACGCAACTCCCATATGACCTCATCTTAACTCAGCACATCTACACTGACCTCTTGTTTCCCCAATAAGGTCTTGGAGGCTAGGGCTTCAACATATGAATTTTGGGAAGGGGAATACAGTTTAACCCATAATCAGTACCCAGTATGCAATGCAATATCCAAGAGAGGAAAGAGTGGGGACGGATTCCCTAAAAAGCAAAAGTGTCTGGGCGTAATCTGGGAACTGACAGAAAGCAAGTGTGACTTCAGAATTGAGTGTGAGGGTAAGGAGGACATGGAATGTGGGGGACAGGTGGGCAGGGGTTAGAGCAAAGAGTTTGAATTTTGTTCTACAAGGAGTGGGAAGATTGTGAAGGGTTCTAACAGGACACACCTGTGGTTTTAAATGATCACACTATAAATTTCCCCAGCTGTCTCCTCAACATCAATGAAATGCAAGTATTCCATAGTTTGTTGACTTTTTTAGAGGAATTTGTAACGTTTATTCACTTTCTCTCCATTCATTATATGATGAATTTGCCAAGAAACAGAGCGGTTTTTATATTCAGTCTTTTTTATTCTATTTTTGAATTCTTAAGTCAAAATATTCATTCTCCTTTATCTCTGATTTCTGTCTCTACAAATAAATCAAGTTAATCGATTTAATTAATGTCTTTTTATATCCCTTTTAAAGAAAAGACACTTTCCCTTTAAAAGAAAGAAGATATATTCAGCTGTGAATTTCAGACACACACTATTTTCTTCACACTGTTTTGGGTGAACAGTGATGATTTTCAGAGATTGTATAACCACAAAACCAACATTTGTTCCAAAATTATAATTTCAAATACATTTCACTTTTTGTTTTTTTAAGTTTTTTTATACCTTTATTTTATTTATTTATTTTTTTATGTGGTGCTGAGGGTCAAACCCAGGGCCTTGCACGCTGAGCCAAAACCCCAGCGCCGTCACTTTTTTGCTTCTAAAATTTCAGATTATTTTTAACTGGAAGAAACTCCTTATGTGATAGTTCTCTAAAACTGACTTTTTGTTGGCCAATAAGTAAAAGTAAAATTTCGCGATTTGCCTAAATGTTTTGTAATTTGAAAGTAAATATTAGTTTAAATAGCCTGTCACGCACTTTTTCAACTTCAAACTGTGGATCTTGGCTTCAGGCTTTGCTCCTTTCCAAACAAAGACGATCCACTTTTTTCTCTTTTAAATAGTGAAGTTCTGAGTGAGATGTCATTTGGGAGAAAATAATCTGTTACTTAAAAATTAAAATAAAAAACAGAAAAAAAGATCAAAGCCACTAATACCATTAGTTTTACTTTAATTTCAGATCATTGGAGACAAAGAAAACACAAACGGCCATGCTTCAAACATCATAAGAACTCAGAGGGCTGGGCTGAGTAGCGCACACCTGTAATCCCAGAGGCTCGAGAGGCTGAGACAGGAGGATCATGAGTTCAAAGCCAGCCTCAGAAAAAACCAGGCATTTAGCAACTCAGTGAGACCCTGTCTCTAAATAAAATCCAAAGAAGGGCTGAGGATGTAGCTCGTGACTGAGAGCCCCTGGGTTCAATCCCGGTACCAAAATAATAATAATAACAATTCAGAGAAGAAAATGTGTAGATCAGGCAACCCCAGGTTATGCAAGCATCTGCAGGTGAACAAGTTCACATTGGGTGAGCTAGGCAGCCCAATCAGCCACATCAGAGATGCCCGCCTTATGGGCCCATCATCAATGCGCAAATTGTCTCCATGTTTCTCATTTTTACTTCCTATCTTGAGAACTTTTCATCTTTTCGGTGATGTAAAACCAGCGCTATGGCTATGCATTTCATAATTTCATAATGTATGCAGTTAATGTTCAGCCCTTTTGACCCTTTCTGACAAACTTTTTTCCCTGATTGAGAAGCTGGAGAAACACTATCCCTAATCCTGTTACCTCTCACAATGCTTGTTTATGTTTATAACTGATCACATCTATACTTCATATTTGTGGGTATTTTTGCTTATTATGAACCTAAATATGAGAGTGGGAAACACTTATGCTATGCTTAGAGGATAAAAGAAAAATAATTTTTTTTTTTATTTTTGGTACTGGGGATTGAACTCAGGGGCACTCAACCACTGAGCCACTTCCCCAGCCCTATTTCGAATTTTATTTAGAGAGAGGGTCTCACTGAGTTACTTAGGACCTCACCATTGCTGAGCCATCCTCCTGTCTCGGCCTCCCTAGCTACTGGAATTACAGGCATGTGCCACGATGCCCAGCAAAAAATAAAATTTACTATGTACAGTATGAGCACCGCAAAGATGATCACACATAAAACTAAAAGGAAGTACATCAAAATAAAAACAGTGGTTGTCTTTGAGTGATAGGACTATGATGATGGGTTTTTGTTTGTTTGTTGTTGTTTTTTCCCCCTATTGAAAAATTAACATTTTTGAGAGTGGCTTTTATTTTTATCAGTGTGAAATTTTAGATAATTTTATAGGTGGGCTCAGAAACATACTTACCTTAAGATTTTTATATAAATTGATTGGAACTTTTACCTGGTTTTTCCACAGTGTTTCAAAAAAGAAAGCACTGAATTCCATATCCAAGATATTTTAAACCATAGTCTGAAGAATTTAAAATCTCTATATCTTCAAGTTACATAGAAGATAATTTTTCCTACACAAATGCTACACAGTTATAAATGCTACACAGTTTCTCCTAGTCTTTTATCAAAACACTTATTTTTCCAAAGGATTTGGTCTTATCATAACAGTTCAAATATAGTCTCTCCAAAAGGACATATAACATACAAGAATGAGATTTCTGTCATTCAGTGCTCCAAAATAGTCGAAAAAGATTAAGAACTCAAAGAAATATGGAACAACTATGAATCTTTTCTAATTGTAAATTTCATCTTGCTTATATGCAAATTTCAGTGCCCATATTATTAATGACAAATTCAAGTTCTTAGACATCAAACATGAATGAGGACTTAGAAAAAAATATAAACCTTTATGTTAAGCTCATTATTTTTTGCTTTCTTTCTGGCATTTTCATAGTTAATCATCATATTGCACGTTCAGTTTCCATATATGACCAGAGTAGCAGAAAGAAAGATAATAACATCTCACTTGAGGGCAATTAGGACAAGGGTTTCCCTCCCTTCCTCTGTTTGTCTCTTATCTCTCTTTCTCCCTCCCTCTTTCCCTCTCTCCCTCTCTCCCTCTCCCCCCTTCCCCCCCACCATGTCCACACACACACAAATACAATGCAAACACACACATACTCTAGAGGAGGGTTTCCTGTACCCAGATCCTCATTTGAAATTCAGGACATTTTTTGTTTTACAGAAATAATAAGAAACACTAATAATAAGTATATAGTTTTTCATTCTGGATCAAAAATAAAAGCTTGTGGGCTGAACTGGAAATACACCATTTTATTACATTGTGAACATGGTAAATTTTCATTCCCCATCTAAACAGCTATTTCCAGAAGAAACTGAAAGCACAGGGGATGTGTGGGCATGAGGCTGCTGCCCCTAGCAGGGCTATGCTCATAATTTTGGAGAAAAGAAAGGGGGGGGGGGAAGTCTTCTGATTCCTAATCTCAAGGCACTTACAAGAGTACATTGGGAGACAGAATCCATCATGAAACATCGTTACCACAAGAGAGAAATGGTGTGGAGCCCCACTCCCAGGTAATACCTTCATGTATTCATCTGCTCATTTGTCTGTCTCTTGTCTGTGTTTTTAATTCTGTTTTGTATAATTTAGATGATATTTTTCTAAAATTAATAATGCATGATTACAGCAGAACATTAGAACACTACAGACTTATCCATAGAAACAAAATTACTCAAAACAACCCAAATTTCTATCAGTACTGAAGGAGTGAATAAACTGTGGTTGATGTATTCTGTGGGATATTAATAGCTGTCAAAAAAAAAAAAAAGAACAAATGAAAGTATTTGTTCATCTGGAAAGGATGGTGCACACCAGGATGTATGATAAAGAATGAAAATCAAGATACAAAGATATTTTCATATCATAATCTTTAATGCAAACACAACAGTGACTTGCCCAAAAAAAAGTTTGAATTTAAAAGGATAAGAGTATGCATACCAAGCTGTTAACATTGATTTATCTGTGTGTTTTGAGAAAAGAATGATGATTTTAAAACAAAATGAGGATATGGAAAGGCAAAGAAAATTAAACAGAAAAATAAGAACCACTTTCATTTCTGATTTCTGTTTTATTGTATTAGGAAATCTGTGTGTGTGTGTGTGTGTGAGAGAGAGAGAGAGAGAGCTTCCTCTGGGTAATTAATTATAAGTACGTATTTCTTGATTACCCAATACATTTATATCACTTCCGGGACCTTCTGGCAGGAGTCTTTCAAACCAGAGTCACCCAAGAAACTCACCTGGCCACTTTTAAATAGGCAGCTATTTCAGTTCCCTATGAGAGCTGCCTGCTATCCCTGGAGAAGGGCCCATCTTAGCCCTTTGCTCATATCTCCCCAGCCCAAGGGATAAGAGTTTCCTAAACTAAAAACAATGAGGGTTAAAGGTTATTCCCTTCATGCCAGCCTGAGTCCTGTCCCCACTCTAAAGGTTCTCTTCCAGTACTAATGAGTTCTACATGGCCTTGAAGGACCATCATGGCTTCCTTCTGGGCACCCTGATGTACTCACTGGAAGGAAGCAAGCTGTTGATGGGGTCCAGTCCATGAGCCCACTTTGACCACAAAGTGCTGAGTGTATTTCTTCCCAACACTGCTTGTAAATCCACAGCACTGGTGTGGAGGCACTGGGGAAAGTGGATGCTTTCATCCAGTTTCCTCTGCACCTCTCTGGAACAGTTATTCACCAGGATGGAAGTACACTGCATCAACATGGCACTCGTCAGTCACACACAAAGCTAAACAATTCCAGATAGTGTTCTGGTTTGTGGCCCCCAAGGGTTCATGGTCTCCAGTGTGGCAGTTTTGAGGTGGTGGAGTCTTGCAGAAGGTGACTAGGTCCTTGGGCGTGCCACCTTCAGAAGGGGTTCCTATAGTTTTCTTGGGACCCTGGTTAGTGCCCCACAACAAAACAAGGTTGTTGTTAAAAAACAAAAAAGGCAAGGAGGGGGTTGTCATTTAAAAAATAAGAAGTCTGGTTCCTGAATCCATCTGGTTTCCTGTCTTGCCATGTGATCTCTCCCTCTTACATGTGTTTTCATCATGATGCCGTCTACCATATTGTTATATAGCCAAAAGGCCCTCACCAGAACCAAGAAGATGCTGGTGCCATGCTTTGAATGTCCCAAACTGTGAGCTAAACAGACCTGTTTTCTTTATAAAGTACCTAGTGTCAGGTATTCTGTTAACAATATCAAAAAAACATATTAATACAGATAGTAAACAACGACACACATCACAATACCAAACCTAAAAATATATTAGAGATAAATACACTAATAAAATGAGAATAAACAACAACAACAACAAAAAAAATGACACATACCAAGGACTACTAAAGGAAAAGCTTAGAAGGCTTCTAGGAGGTAGTAGGATTTGAGCTCTGCTTTTAGGAATAGGTTAAAAATAAATAGAGGGATTAAAAATAGATTTATATGTGTAGATTATCAATTATTAATATTTAGTGTTTAAAAGCCTCGATAGAAGCTTTCAGATTTAAACATCCACTCACCCCACAGAAAGCACCAATCTGATGAATTCACTTGTCCTACAGTCTAATCCAGTTCTGTGTAGATCAAAGGGATTTTGTTAAATTATACATTCCAGGTATTGGTTGAGTTATAAAGCTAGTTTTTTCAACTAAAAATTGAGGTTGTGACTGGGAAATGCTAGAACCAACATGTGGAAGAAATATGCACATTTAATCAGCTCTCAAAACAGTTCTTTAGACTCTGAAACTATAGACTGAAAACTGTTTCTTGTGACACTTGTACTGATTCCTGAGGAATGAAAGAGTAACCGTACAGTCAGCAGATGAGTGCCTGCAGACAGGAACTCCCTGGACCCTCTTAGGGCATTCCTTAGTAGACAGGCTGAGATGACGACAGTGTCGGACTGTCACTGTCACATTCAGGATGAACCAAAGAGCCTCAAGTCATTTGTTAATGCAACATTTCCCTCACAGGTTGCTTTAACTACGTGGCTGTGTCTATTCTATAATAGCAAACATTTGGTGAAAACTAAAGAAAATATCCAGACGTTTACTTGTGGTCATGAAGGCAGAACACCTGTATATCAAAACAGGTGTTTTACCCAGATGCTTGGTAGTATGTGCCTATAGCCCAGCTCCTGTTCTGCTCTGGCTCAGGCTTTGAAAGGTGCCAAGGTCCCCATGATGGCTTCATAGTAAAGGCTTCTGTCTGTCAGTGTGAGGACAGAATGTCTGGTGTGACCCCTGGGCTGCCCTCTACCTGGAGTTGTGTATTTCTGTGCCGTTTGTACAAATAAACCTAAGGCAGTGGGTCAGGGGTACTAAATCTGTTTCCAAAGCAGCAATCAGTTCAGTGACTTTAACATCTTGCTAAAACTTAAAACCGTAGAAAAAAATGTAGCTATTTCACATGGCCCAACAAAAATGAATCAATTGTATATATTCATACTCTAATACTATATATGTGTATATAGAAACATACATACACACATATATACAGAGAGAAGGAGAGATTTATTACAGGTATTAGCTCATGTGATGATTGAGGCCAAGAAGTCCCACCATCTGAAGTCTACAAGGAAAGCCAGTGGTATAAATCAGTCCAAGTGTAAAGGCCTGAGAAATTGGCAAGATGATTACATAAGTCCTAGTCTGATTCTAAAGGCTCAAGAACTAGGATCACTGATGCCCAGAGCAAGAAAAGATAAATGTCCTAAATTGGGCAAAGAAAAGGAATTTACCCTACTTTGTCTTTATATTCTGTTCTGGCCCTTCCTCTATAGATTAGATATGTGCCCCTACACTGGTGAGGGCTCATCTTCTTTATTTAATCTACCAATTCAAATGCTAATCTCTTTCAAAAACATCATCATCATAAATACACTCAGAAATAATGCATTACTAGTTACCTGGGCCTCCCTTAGCCCTGTCAAGTTGACACACAAAATTAGCCATCATAGGGGCTGAGGTTGTGGCTCAGTGGTAGAGTGCTCACCTAGCACGTGTGAGGCACTAGGTTCGATCCTCAGCACCACATAAAAATAAAATAAAGATATTGTGTCCACCTAAAAAACTAAAAAATAAATATTAAAAATAATTAACCATCATATATCATATATGTGTGTCTCTGTGTGTATATATATGTGTGCATTAAAGATAAAAAATCATTAACAAAACTTTGAGTCTACTTGCTTTTAGTAACATTATCTGATCCATGTTTGTTAGAATGATCGTTTTTCTGAGACTAGTAAGAGATTTGGACCAAGTCAAGTAATATAAATTTCTACCACCAAAGAAGGAAGGAGATTGTATGGAACCAATGCTAGGGGACAGATAGATGAGGATGGTAGGAACACGAGGTTAAGAGAGTAATTCTAGGGGCTGGGGTTATGGCTCAGAGGTAGAGCGCTCGCCTAGCATGTGTGAGGCACTGAGTTGATCCTCAGCACCACATAAAGTGAAAAATAAAGACATAGTGTCCACCCATAACTAAAAATAAATATTTTTTTAAAAAAGAAATAATAATTCTATAAAATGGTCCCACTGTGCTGACCCCCACATTGTCCCTCTCCTCATTGTCCCTCTTTGCCAAAAAGCAATTTACCTGGGGCCGGGGTTGTGGCTGAGTGGTAGAGTGCTTGCCTAGGATGCATGAGGCATTGGGTTCAATCTCCAGCACCACATTAAAAAAAAAAAAAATAACAAATAGGGCTGGGATTGTGGCTTAGCAGTAGAATGCTCCCCTAGAACGGGCGGGACCCAGGTTCGATTCTCAGCACCACATATAAATAAAGGCATTGTGTTATGTCAATCTACACCTAAAAAATAAATATTTTTTTAAAAAAGAGTTTAAAAAAATAATAATAAAAATAAAATAAAGGTGTCCATCTACAGCTAAATAAATAAATAAATAATTTTTAAAAAGCAATTTGCCTGAAGCCCTGCTTGGCCTAAGTGGACAGGATATGTCACATTCCTCAGCAAACTACCTGTTATCTTCAAGGAAATGCAGACAGGAAATAACATTGATAAAAGGAACCCAGGTTACTTTAAAGGGAGAGACTTTTGTGACCCTTTTCACAGATCAGATTTTGGAAGATAAGGGTAGTTCCTCCTAACCATAAAATCTGTAAGAATGTATGATTAAGAATCCAATTAGGGCTGGGGCTGTAGTTCAGTGGCAGAGCGCTTGCCTAGCATGTGTGAGGCACTGGGTTCAATCCTCAGCACCACATAAAAAACAAACATAAAATAAAGCCATTTTGTCCATCTACAACTACAAAAAAAAAAAAAAAATCCAATTAGACCTGATCAGCATGGGCCAAGGTGACCTAGAGTTACCATGGCAGTGGGAACTTGAAAGTCTGATGTCATCCTGCTGACAGTCAAAAGTCAAGAGGTGAGGGGCTGGAGTTGTAACTCAGTGATAGAGCGCTTGACTAGCATACTGAGGCACTGAGTTCAATCATTAGCACCACATTAAAAAAATTAAATAAAAAAGGCATTTTGTCCATAAACAACTTAAAAAAAAAAAAAGTCAAGAGTTGGATCTGGATAGAACTGTCTGGAAACTTCTCTGGGATCCCCAATAAAACTGGAGTGCAGGAGAGGCACATTGTCCCTCTCCACTCTAAGACCCACTGTCTCCCTTGAGTGTCCCCTTCCCCTTTTCCTATACCTTTGATAAACTCATGCCTGTTACTCTAAGTGACATGTTTGAAATTTTTTTGACTAGGTCGAAAGAATCAAGAGTTTGAAGATGGGGTCTTCAAAACCCCATGCCTCAGTTTCTCGGAAAGCCCTAGCTCTGTAACTATTATCGGCATATAGTATGTACCAGGCACTCTCCTGGATGTTAAACTCTTTATCACCCAGATGGGTCATTTCCTTTAAGGCTGGGGATCTAATTCCTGCTTTATAGTTTGTCCTTTTTGTTTGGTCTGCTGAACAGATTTCTTACTTGTATCTTTGTTTCTACTTTTGTTTTCCAATAGTTCATTCTGCTCTGCTTAGATGCACCCAAATGTTATTAAAATATATCATGTATCATCACTTTCTTGCTAAAGCTCTTCACACATTTCCACAATGATTAAAATAAAGTTCACTCCCTTCAGTGGCCCACAAACCCTCTCTCTGCATGTGGTCTGGCCCATGCCTACCTATCTCTCACTTCACCTGGGACTGTTCTTTGCCCTGTTCACTTTGATTTTAGCACAGGGGTCAGGACACCACAGCCTACAAGGAACATCCAGATGACTGCCTGTTTTTAAACAGATCTTGAAACAAGAATGGTTTTTCACATTTTTAGATGGTTGAGAAAAAAGAAAAAGAACAATAATATTTTGTGACTCGTGAAAATTATAGTAATTCAAATTTCAGTGTCCATAAATAAAGGTTTAGGGCAACACAGTCATGTCATTCACTTGTGTATTGTCCAAGGTTGCTTTTGCATTAAAATAACAGAGCTGAGCAGTTGCAACCAAGACTGGATGGCCCACAAAGCTTAAAATATTTACCAGCTGGCCCTTTTCAAAAGAAGTGTGCCGAGTCCTGCTTAAGCCACAGTGGCCTCCTTTCTGTTCCTAAAATGCAGCCCATGCAGTCCCTCTCCAGGGCTTTCCTGGTCTCTCTTCCAGAATGTTCTTCTACAGTTTTTTACATGGCTGATTTGTTCTCATAAGGTCTTACTTAACTTGCATAAAATCAGCAGGAGGCCATACGCCATCAGACTGTTTTTCTGGATCAGTTTCTGATCCATGGATGCAGAGATTTGGTACATTACCATCCTGCAGAAGTGAGGGGAATGAGAGACTTTCTTGAGGTCATAATTGGCTCTGAATTCCATCTACACAGTGATACCATCTATTATTGATGTTCCTCACCTGTTGTATCCCTGAGACTGAAAAGCTGGAGGAAGAAGCTGTGTATTCCATATCTCAGACTTGGGGCAACAAAGGAGATATCATGTCATTTCAACCATGTCCTCTCACCATAGTCAGCAAGGCAGTAAGCACAGCCCAGAATTTTTTTTTAAATGTTTTTAGTTGTAGATGGATACAATACCTTTATTTATTTACTTATTTATTTTTATGTGGTGCTGAGGATTAAACCCAGTGCCTCACATGTATCAGGCAAATGCTCTACCACTGAGCCACAAACCCAGTACCCAGAATTCTTTTTTTAAAAATATTTATGTTTTAATTGTAGATGGACACAATACCTTTATTTTATTTGTTTATTTTGCTGAGGATCAAACCCAGGGCCTCACACATGCTAGGCAAATGCTCTGCCACTGAGCCACAACCCCAACCCCCAATACTCAGAATTCTTAATGTCATTGTGAACATGGGACCTCCAACAGAGAGCAGTTTTTCTCTTCATTATAGTGTACTGGTCCACCAGGAGTCAGGAGACGCACCCTACCAAACTTAGATCATTTAATATGCATTGTAGTCAACCTAGACAGATCTTGGAACAGAAGATCTCTCTCCACATCATCTACCAGATCACACCAAGTCATTCAACTACTTTGAGTCTGTTTCCTCATCTGTAAGACACTAACTAGCCTACTCCTCTTAGGGGTTGTTTAAGGGTCAGATGAGAAAATGTTTGCAAAACTAATTTATAATACAAGTCTTAAAGGAATATACATGACTTCATTAACCCTCTCTGAACCTATTTTGTCCCATTATTTCAGATGTGAAACACCTATAAAAACTTAAGTGATATATAATTTGGCATATAACTATAATAATAAGAATATAATCATATTTTGATATAATAATTATAACAATATAAATTAACATAACTAGATATATGTGTGTGTGTGTGTGTGTGTATATGCTCTAGATTCCAACCTATTTTAATGCACCTGTGTTGGTTTTGTTGGACTATCAAAAGAAATGAAAATTTGGGACTTAATGTGTTAATATCATAAAACAGCAGCATAAAATTCTACTTGAGAAATGTGACTAAGACAATCTCTACAGTATTGTATCTTAAGAGTATATAATTAAGTTGTCATATGTCTTAAATGTACTACTTTTTCTTAAAAATATTGGTGGGATAGTGTGGCAATTTCTCAAGACACTAGGAACGGAACTATCATATGACCCAGCTCTTCTGTTCCTTGGTATTCATCCAAAAATTAAAATCATCATACTAGAGTGACACATGCACACCAATGTTTGTAGCAGCACAACACACATTAGCCAAGTCATGGAGCCAACCCAGTTGCCCATCAATACACAAATGGATGAAGAAAATGTGATATATATACACAATGGAATTTGACTGGGCCATAAAGAAGAATGAAATCATGTCATTTGCTGATAAGTGGAACATCATGCTAAGTGAAATAAGCCAGACTCAGAAAGTCAAGGCTCAAATTTTTTCTCTCATATGCAGAAGCTAGAGGGAAAAGGGAGATAATAAAAGGGGATCCCAAAAAAAAGGGGAGGAGCAATAGAGTCGAAGCAGGGGGTCAAGGGGGGAGGGAGGAGAGGAGAGAAAGAGGCAGAACAGAAGAGTGAAGTTGACCAAATTATGCTATGTGCATGCATGAATATATCACAATGCATTCCAATTTTACATATAACTTTAATGCATCAATAAATAAGGGAAAAGAAGACAAATAAAGGAAAGGGACAAGGGAAGAGGGAGGGAGAGAAGAAGGAGATAGCACTGGGGGTTGAAATGGAGAAAATTATGCTATGTGCATTTATAAATATGTCAAAAATGAATCCCACTATTATGAACAACTATAACACATTAAAAATAAAGAAAACTAATCGACGTGTGTTTATGTATAAAGAGAAATCGGTATTAATTTTAAAAACACACAGGCGAGAAAGGTATGTAAGAAATATTAAGAGGTATTTCTAGAGTGCAAGTACATTCTGTGAGATGCAGGCTCTGTATGTCCTAGACAGGAAGAAGAGATGAAGACTCTGAAAAAGCAGACTACAGAGATAAAAGATCAAGACCAAGCCAGAGAGAAAACTACCAAGACCTCTTGGGTAAAGTGACTTTTAATTGTGTGAAAGTTCCAACTTGGAAAGCACATATTTCCCAAAGCAATCAGGGAATACGGTTCACTGCAGGAATTGTTTTCCTGTTACTGAATGCAGCAAATACCAAGGGGAGCATTCTGACAGAGACTACTGAGAGAACTTTTGAACTGGGACATAGAAGAAAATGCAGTAAGTCTTCAGAAAGTGGGGACCAGGCTGGGCTAAGGGCTGGCTTTAGCACATGTTAAGTCCTGTATGAAGACCCCATGGTGCCCTGGCCTTGGACTTGGGAGATGTGGGTCCCAGTCAATGCTCTGATGTACTAGCTGTGAGAAGCTGCTGAGAGTCAGTTTTCTCCTCAGTAAAATCAGGACAATATAATCTTTTTTTCCAGGGATTTTTGAGGAGTAGAAATAATGCCAGAAAAGCAACTGCCTCTGTATCTCACTCAAGAAAGCTATTGGTTCTATTCTAACATACCAGTCAGTTACTGAAGAGACATATACTTCATTAAGATAATACCATCTTCATTAGACTGTAAAGATCCAAAGTTAAAACACAATTGAGGGGCTGGGGTTGTGGCCCAGTGGTAGAGCGCTTGCCTAGTATGTGTGAGGCACTGGGTTTGATTCTCAGCACCACATATAAATAAATAAAGGTCCATCAACAACTAATAGAATATTTTTAAGAAAAGCACAGTTGATATTGTAAGCTGACAGATCCTCTCAGGATACCTGGAGATGATTCATGGTAAGAACACTGCAAGAATAGCAAGGGCCATCTGCTTCCTCGGTTGCCAAGGTGGCACACAGAATCTTCTTTCGGCTGAAAAGTAGGAGTGAATCTGGTGTCTGAATCAAAGGTCTGATGCAAGGCCAGAGGGACCCAGGGCCTATGGAAGCCTTGAATAATTAGAATCAGGTTGGAAAACCAAACCCTGAGCTAGAATAGCTGAACTGAGCATCAGGAGGGATGAGGAGTAGGAAGCCACAATTAGGCCACAAGCCAGGAGAGTCCTGAACAAGTGGAACATGTAGATATCACTGTTGCAGGGTATCTGGAGCTAGGGTGTGGCAGGGGTTCCACTGCAGAACTAGTTGACAGTGCAAGACTAGTGTCCCTTATCACTCATCCACCACCCACCCACTCCCGCTCACACCTCCCTATATGGATCTTTGCCCGGCCTATGCACATTCCAGTGACATCCATAGCGTTGCTCTTTTCTTCATCTGCAAAGTACAAGAGAAAAAAAGGACACAGTAGAATTTAATCCACGTGGGAGGCTACTTACCCTGGCCAGCAGTTCTCCGTAAGCCAGGAAAACCCAGACCCATAGCCACCTAGAAGTTCCCCCTGGAACAGATGGAAGGGGCAAGTCCATCTGACAAGAGCCCACCCTCTTATCCACTCACCTATTAAGTTCTCTCAGTAACTCCTGAGCCTCTTCACAGTTTGAGGCTTGGAGATGATGGGACCAACCTGAGTTCCAGTTCATCCTCTTCAGGGTCCAGTTTGTACTTGATCTCCCCTGCTTCCCCAATCTTCCCTTCCTGACTGCCAATAATAGCCACAGAACGCATTACCACTCAATAGATCAATGTGGTTAAAAATGTATAAAACAACATAGTTGAATATCAATAAATAATATATGAAACAGCAAGGGGTGTGAAAGATAGTGAATGTTTTTCAGGCCTTTGTGCAATCTTTCAATGCAGATGTACTTTGTGGATTTCTAAGAAGAAAATATAACATGTAGCCAATCTCAAACTTCCTTGTCCTGTAGAAAATGTTAGGGGACACTGAATCTCCAATCCCAGTACCTCAGAATGTGACTAGATTTGGAGATAAGGCCTTTAAAAAGTTATTAAGGTCAGATGGGGTCATTAGGGTGGACCCTAATCCAATAAGGCTGATGTTCTTTTATATATGTAATTACATATCTATAAAATTTTATATATCTATAAAAATTTATATATATATATATATAGTTGTTAATGGACATAATACCTTTATTTTATTTTATGTGGTGCTGGAGATCAAACCCAGTGTTTCATGCATGCTAGGCAATCGCTCCACCACTGAGCCACAACCCCAGCCCTGGCTGATGTCCTTTTTAGAACACAGAGACGGACACCAGACATATGCACACACAGATAAATGACAATGTGAATACAGTGAGCGGGTAGCCATTTGCATTCCTAGAGAGAGGACTGAGAAGAAACCAAACCTGCCAACCCCTTGATTCCAAACTCCTAGCTTCCAGAACTATCAGATGACCCATCTCTGTTCCTTAAGCCACCAGTCTGGGGTATTGTGTTACAGTAGCCCTAGCAAACTAACACAGGAAACCTATTAATATTTTCATGATCAGTTTTGGATAGATTGGAATAGTATCAAAAATCATTTCTATACTACTTTATTAAAAAGTATTCTGGACATGTACTTATTTTTGTTTACTTGCTATCTAGTAGCACTGATCTATGAACACTAAATTTCTTCATCTTTGTGTGAGTTCTTCACATTTTGCTATGGTTTAGATATGGCTATGTTTCTGAAGCTTGGAGAACAAGTCTGTGTTAGAAGCTTGGTTCTCACTGTTGTGATATTAAGAAGTGGTAGCACCTTTAAGAGGTGGGCCCTGGATGGGGTGATCAGATAATTGGGAATGCTGCCCTTGGCAAGGATTAATGCTCGTCTCTGGAAGTGAGTGAGTTCCTATGAGGTGGGTTGTTATAAAAAAAAGTAAGACTGGCTCCTCCACGGTCTTTGGCTTCCCATCTCACCATATCATTGCTCTTGCAAACATCCCCACCATGGTGATGCCATCCACCATGAGACCTTCACCAGAGGCCAAACTGATGGAGCTGCCTGATCTTGGACTTTCAGCCTTCAAAACCATGAGCTAAATAAACCTCTTTTCTTTATACATTACCCAACTTCAGGTGTTTTGTTATAACAATGGGAAATGGACTAATATACACGATTCATATAAATTCTCAAATAGCAAGTCTCTATCATTACAGATGGACAAATACTGTGCATTTGTCTGCACTAGTAATTTCTAGACAGGAGTTTTGAGACTATGGTGGCTTTGTATTGTGTTAATATATCTAGGGTAGAATTGTGTCTCCCAAAAACTCTGAGCAAAATTTTAGAGGCAGAAGTGAAATAGCAACAATGTTTGCTGTTAAAAAAAAAAAAAAAAAGACAGTGTAGCTGGGCTCAGTGGCATACTCCTGTAATCCCAGTGGCTTGGGAGGCTGAGGCAGGAGGATCGCAAATTCAAAGCCAGCCTCAGCAAAAGCTAGGTGCTAAGCAAGTCAGTGAGACCCTGTGTCTAAATGAAATACAAAACAGGGCTGAAGATGTGGTTCAGGGGTCAAGTGCCCCTGAGTTCAATTCCCCAGTATCCTACCTCCCTGCCACCCCCAGTGTAGGGCCAGGTGCTGTTACAGTCACATACAATACTGTGCATCTACTGGCTCATGTTATTGGCACAGGACAGTGGCTAGGCTTATATTTCCTCCAACTCCCACTAGAACCCCTCTTCAGTTTTCCTGAATCCTGGGCAAGGTTAGTGAGCAGTTCCAAGTTGAAATGCACCCGCTCTTCTGCAGGTTGTCTACATCACCAAAGGTGGAGGGTTGGAGGCATGAAAAACCAATATTGGCAGGCCTTGGCTCCAGGTTACCCACATGGGTCCCATCTCATTTGTGCAGATGCCAGTGTGTGATTATTATCTCCTACTTCACATCCATCTTACCCTCTTTTCCCATAGATCTAGCCCTGCTGACCCCAGGCACAAGTCTGGACAGTAATGACAGGTTCCACAGACTGCTTTACCAGATTCTCTAACCACATAAATTATAATCCCTACAATAAATTCCTTGTTTTGTTGAAGGCAGCTTTGCCTCTCTGATCAAATTTTAACTGATACAGGAGTTGCTATAATAAAAACTTAAAGTGTATGAAGTTTAACTGAAACCTGGGATAACTGGGAAAAATAGAAAATATAATGATGAACTGCATGGTTTAATTAAGGAGATCTCCAGGCACAGTGTTGAAAGTCCCACTTGACTTCTAGCTCTCTGCAATAAAATAAGGGAAAACAGAGATGAGCTAAAGAGCAAACCGTTAAATATAAAGGTGACAAAACTTGCTGGGTTAGAAAATATATGGTTTGTCATTTCTAGCCTCTCCAGATGGCAAACAAATCTAAAATTAAGAAATGGCTTCTAGATCTGGTTCCAGTTAAGATGAAGTGAGCAGATGCCATGGTATCTCTCTCTCTGATTACATCTAAGATCTCCAGGGAGGATACATAAAGCAACTAAATAAGGACTCTGAAAGGAAATAATAGCAGGTGGGTTGGGGAGGGAAATCAAAACTCCAAGAAAGACCAATAAGGTTGCAAATGTCCTGAGCTATTCCCCTTTCATATCATTTGGTATAGGCTCAGGATGGCTGGAGATCCAGAGCTGTTTAAGTGGCATGGATAGAAAAGGGTCCAAGAGAAATGCTCTTTTTCTAATCAAAAGAAGGGGACAGGAATTCCTGCACGACAGAAAGAGTGGGGGAAATCCCCACTCTTTACCTGAGTCGATGCCATAAAGCAAAGAGACTTGGGGGTCTTCTGGAGGAGACGGATTCATTTTGCACAAAGTCATTGAAACCAGAGGACAGACTGTGGCAGATTACATCACCCAGTGATGGCCATAACAGTATCTGTCATCCCACATGATCTTTTGACAATGTGATCTTGTTATCTCCCATGAACCAGTGAAGTGTCTTTCCCTTGCCCTTGAACCTGAATGGACCTTTGTGATTGCTTCAACCAATGGAATATCGGAATGAGACCATGTAACCCCAAAACTTGTTCATAAAAGGCAATACAGTTTACTCCTGGCTTTTTTTTAGAATGCTTGCTCTTGAAACCCAGCTGTTATGCTATAAGGAAGCCCAGACCACATGGAGAAGTCCCATGTAGGTGTTCCAACCAACTGTCCCCGCTGAAGGCCTAGCCAACACATCCCATTAACCCTAGATTTCAGCCCATCTACTACCTCAGTGCAGCCCTATGGGAGACGTTCTATCTAAGCCAAATCAGGCCCCGCGCTACAATACTTTTGTTGTTTTATGCCACTAACGTTTGTTATATAGCAATAAGTAACTAGAACAGAAACCATAAAAATAGCTGTTCTGGTTCCTTTTTCATCAAGTCTCAGATTTTCTTCAAATCCATTATCCTACTTCCCACCTGGAAACATCAGCCCTATCTGTTGGTTGGTTAAATTTCTTTACCATGTTGTTCTCACTCTGTGGCTTTTCACTTCCCATCCTGGTCTTGGCGAATCGAATCTTATTCATTGACTAGTAAACCCAATACAATAGATACTGACACTAGGAATGGCCTTCGACTCCAGTGTAAATAACACTCTGCAACTAAAACATATATACATATTAAAAAAAAATAATAGAAAGATCAGAAGCTTAGCAGTTGCTCATGAAAGTAGGGAAGAACAATGGATGTAGTTATAATTGAAATACACAGTATGGAACCTAAAGAAATGGAGTGAAGGGCTGAGGTTGTGGCTCAGTGGTAGAGTGCTTGCCTAGCAAGTGCAAGGCCCTGGGTTCAATCCTCAGTACCACATATAAATAAATAAAATAAAGGTATTGTGTCCAACTACAACTAAAAATTAAATAATTTTTTTAAAAAAGAAATGGAGTGAGGAAAGAAAAACAATAAATGGGAGAGACAAAAAATTAAAGAGAAAAGAGAAGAAAGTAAAGGGAAATGAGTAAGAATATGAAAAAATAGACATAGGAAGAAAGAAAGGGAAATCATGAAGTAAGAACCAGGAAATAAGGAGAAAGAAGAGCAAATATAGTTGCTAATATTGAAGCCATGCTAAAAATACCCTCAGAAGGCATGCACACAGGACTTGTCAGGACTGCCAAGAGTTGTGCAAAAGATGTACTCACACTTCACTGAATATTATCTACACTTCAGGGCTCTTATTGGCTGATCCAGAAACCCCAGAATTGGTTACCCCATGGAAACAGACTCTCTCAACTATACCCAAAGTCCTGCACTACAAACCAGAAAGCCAGTTAATTGCTCTACAAGGGAAAGGAAGTCTTTCCAAATATCACTTACCCATCCTCAGTCGTATTTCCCAGTCCTCCAGTTCTCCTAGTGGCTGCTGGATGAGCATGAAGTCAGAGTACAGGGATCTCCAGGCCCCGAGACATCTGAGGAGGCATGTTGCCCCACAACCGAGGACTTTAGTGACCCTCCATGCTGAATTCCTGCCCACTCCTTGCTTGAGAAGGTTGGTGTTTTCCCCTCTCCCACCTATGAACAGTTTTTCTTTGCAAGATTAAGCAAACACAATGCATTCATAGTCCTCCAGATCAATATATTTAATTATGTTTAGGCTTAGATAAGTTAATATAGATGTCCTGGTGCAACATATTGATTAGTTTGCATCACAGCTACCTCCCTAGTCAACAGTTTACTCAATATTCTCTAGTCTGGCTTCACCCATTACCTTGTTATTTATTTGTTGGGTTTTTTTGGCACTCGACCACTGAGGCTATTTTTGTATTTTATTTAGAGATAGGATCTCACTGAGTTGCTTAGCGCCTCGCCATTTCTGAGGCTGCTTTGAACTTGCAATCCTCCTGCCTCAGCCACTGGGATAACAGGCATCTATCACTGTGCCAGGCCTCCACCCATTACCTTTTGATATATCTTCACTTTGGTCTGAGAGGTTAACTCTAATTTAGAAACGCGTCTTCGGTCATCCCAGATACTGATGGACATGATTAGTCCCAAGTATCTGATAAAAACAATGGCTAGTGACTTGTTTGGGTACCAACTGAAAAATTCTCATGAACCATATTTTGAGAAATCAGTGTTTAGTATATAATTGTTCACCTAAAATTTTCATCCTGAGGCACATAGAGCACATGGCCTCTCTAGTGATTCTTACTCCCTTTCAATCCTTTTTCATTGATTTTTCTTCTTTATAAATCTTTCTGTTACCTTTTCCTGCCATACTCAAGAATTAGCTGCACTGACCAACTACCAATTCGATTTGGAAAGCAGCAAAACTTAAAGCCTTTTTGGTGCAGAGGTCTGCTGCCAGTTCTCAGTCATGTGACCTCTTGGAGCCTGTTTCCTCATCTGAAAAATAACAGCAGTCACTTTTATCACCTATATTCTTAGGATAAGAACAAGCCTATAAAAGGCTTGTCTAGCTATACCAGTGTATTGGAAACATGCAGATAATTTGCAACAAAAATAATTAGGCATTCACTTCCATTCATTTAAATGTGGCTTTTGTTCCTTTCTTGCATCTAATTAAGTCAAGAGAAATGTCAGCTATAGCATTCTTAGGGATCAGAGTGTTGTTTTTTGCTGGGTAAGAGAAATGTACCTTCGTGTGCCTTGGGCATATAATTAATTTGGTTGTTCTATGCTCTAGGACTAATGCTCTATATAGAATTATGCCTTTTATCCTTTCAGCCATTTCTATGCTAATGTACAAAAGTTCAGCAGGGATGAATATTCTAAATATATATTACTTTATTTAATAAGCATCTTCATTCATAGTTGCAGTTCATCAGGTGATGGGCATTTTCAAAAGCGAGAGCAGGCAGAGAGAGAACAAACCCCGTTGTGCTTGCTTGAAGAAGAAAATCTGGAAACCCAAATAAATAAATTTAATTAGAGATTTTACATGGAGTGATTGTGGAATGCAGGCAAATTTCACCCTTCCTTCCAGCAGGAGGCCTTGTCCTGGTGTGTGACATTTCAGAGGCCCTCTTCCTGAGAGCCATTTCCCCTCACTTAGTGGATGCTTTTGCAGCTGTTGTAAGGTGTAAGGATTTCATTTTAAATATAACATGTTCTGCAGCTTCTGTAATAAACTGCAGCTGTTTGATCACTTCGTTCAAAAAGTTGAATGTTGTGCATTGTCCCTGGAGCTGCTTCAGACCAAAAGGAAAATATTTTCCACTTCCAAGAATCAGTGAAGGGCCACCTATCAATGGAATTTAAAATATTTCTCCAATTAAGCTTCAGACCTAAAGAGTCAGATTTAAATGTGAGAAGAAAGGGACAGAAAGTTAGCAGAGTTGCTCTTTAAAAAGCTGTTCTTGAGGGCTAGGGTTATGGCTCGGCGGTAGAGCGCTCACCTGGTACATTCAAGGCCCTGGGTTCGATCCTCAGCACCACATATAAATAAATAAATAAATAAACTTATTGTGTCCAACTACAAAAAAATAAATATTAAAAAAAAAAACTGTTCTTGAGTTGACAGAGCAGCTCTCTGCTCAAGCAGCCTTCAGGCCTCCTTCTGAATAAGGAAACACCTGCATTCCAGAGGAGTGCAAAGTTCTCCTTCCTCCGGGCAAAAGGACAGGAGAGACTGTGGCTTTTTCAGTGTTGTTATCTCACACTCCACGTCTAGAAGTGCATGCCTAACTCACAAGTAGTATCCATACTCGTTGGCAGCAAATATCCATTGAGATAATAGATTCATGAATCTCATAATATTCATAAAATTGTAGCATTAAAGAGGATTTTCTTTACAAAACTCCATCAGTCTGAGTTTAGCTGTCCCTTTTAATTCTAAAAACATTTGGCTGTGAGGTTGTAGCACAACTCATACCCAGAGACAGCAGGAGAAGAAAGTGTACATCCCCTGAGAGCCAGATGGGCCACTTCATGAGATGAGAAAGGTCCCAGAGGGCTTCTGTTGGATTCTGTGTCCTTTGTCTTCTACCCAGGCTTCTAGAACTGCCTTTAGTCAGACCTGGTATACTGCTAGGTCATCAGTTTTTCTTCTTTTCAATTTATTTGGAATTGGCCACAGCAGAGTTAGTCACATTCCAGATACTTGCACCAAATACCTATAACACTAACTGACAAAGAATAGTTATCTAGTTGTTTTAGGGGTACATGTGGGTAAAGATTCTACAGAAGTAGGAAAAGAAATATTGCACATGGCTGTCATTGTCTCCCACTATGTACTCGAGTCCTCCTATTTTGCAGTTGTTTCTGTCAGGACAGAAACAACATGGCAAGGTCTCGTTCATGCTGTTTGGTGGTCACATACATCCATTTAATTTTTCTCCCCTCATAGGGGACTCAAATGGCAACTTTCAGAAAAATATTTATTTTTCACAGAACCAAGATGTCCTTGACTGAGGTCACCTTTGAGATAAATGATATAAGTTTACACAAAAGGATCTGGTGCACAGAGATGCTGCAGCTGACACCCCCCACCCCCCCACCCCCTGCACCATCCCCTCACCACACAGCACCACTACCCTCTTCCCAAACCCGAGATCCTTGCTCAGAGAACCTGGGACTGGTTTTACTGTCATTTCCACAGGTAACAAGTTGTGTCTGTAATAAGCCAACTTTGCTAGAGTTTCCTATTAAGTGGTAGATAGTAGCCATCTATCTTTCTTTTGTCTGAGCAACTTAACAGACACCATGTTGCTGAAGCCAGCAGTTTCTCAGAGCTGAACACCAGAACCCCAAGAGCAACTGTCTTAACTCATGTAACTCTAAGTCATCTGAAGAGAATTCCCATCTTACCATGCTTGTCCAAAAGCTAAGAGCATTTTACAATCAAATCTTTCCACCACAAGGAGAGTGACAATCTGAGATCTTTGTGAAGTACACTGAGAGCATAAAGGAAAGGGGTGGGGGATAGAAAGGAGAAAGGCAACATTTTTTTTCAACTATTCCTAACCTGATAGCCTCACCAAGACTATAGGTCACAGAGTCCTTCAGGGGGCTCTGAGATCCAGGAGACCCTCTGGACAACTCTTGCCTAAAGGTGTCCCTGACATACTGAATGGTTGATCCAGCCTGCAAATACTCACCTGTAACTACTCACCTCTTCTTCTACATTTCCAGTGAGTTCAGGAACCTAACCCGTTATATATGCCTCTTTTTTTTTTTTAGCTTTTTTTTTTTTAACATAAACTCTTCCCTCTTAACACATTTAAGGGTGTGGTGAATAAGTTTATTACATGTGAACTTTTGTCTGAATTGAGAAAAATGAAAAAGCATTAAGAATATCCTAATTTTGAAAATGCAATATTATCAGATCCTTCCAGATCCTCTCCAAAGATGGTGAGATTTGGTATATTTCAGCCTCTGTCGTGTTGGCAGTCCCTTCTTCGGGTCACTTCCATGGGTTCATCCTGATGATCAGTCCAAAACAAACTGTCCATGGGCAAAACCAAGATACTAAGGTGCAGCTTCTAAATGTGGAATCTCCTATTGAGGGCCTCCCAACTCATTCCTGCCCTAGCTCTTGGAGAAGAATACAGATAGATTCACTTGCTAAAAAGGCAAAGCCAGGCCCCACAGCCGGCCAGGCTGAGCTGTTTCTGAAGCTCAAAGCAACTATGACTCATCCCTCCTACAGTCCGTTAACTTCCCACTCCTCTCACTACACAAGCTACTCCTCTCACTCTGACTCCTACAAACCCACTTATTTTCAAATTTGCTCAATAATCATGACATGCAAGCCCAACCTGCATCGTGCACAGGATGCTGAGGACACACACGGTGAGAATCAGGGGTCCTCCGAAGAAATAATGACCACAGAGGGAGGATTGTTTTCTTGGACTTTGGGTGGTGAGAAATAACTGCTAATAAGAGACAACAGCAAGTTTTAGGACATGTGCCATCCTGCCCAATTGAGTTAAGGGAATGTAATCATCCTAACTGGTGGTTTTCAGGAAGTCACACCACATTTTAATTGAATGCACAGGTTCCTGCATGATTAGGAGCATAATACTTCAGTGCCCAGGCTGAACTCAGCTGGGAACAGTGAGCTAAAATGGCTACCTGCCATAAAAGCAAGGACGTTCAAGCTTATTCTCCCTGTGACACTGCCAGGCCCTGTTGCCAGAATCACAACAGGAAACTCAAAAATTCAATTTTCAGAAAAGTTGTAGGTCTTTCCTAGATGGTTCCAATTTCCAGTGCAATAAAAATATGCAATGTCTGCATCAGAGAGGATTGTAGCTAGGTTTAATAAGAGAAGTTTTTTGGAAGAGAAGAGGCCAGCAGTTTGATGCAAAGTCACTGAAAAAAGTCACAAGTAACATCAGTTCTTCCCATCCTTCCACCAAACACTGTGAGTTCCAAAGGGGTCTCCAGTCATGTAGCCATTTCTCAGAGTTTGCATCCTAAACCTGTCCATATCCTGCTGAGTTCAAGGACTCTAGAAGTCTCCAATACCTTGGTAAGAAGAAGTATTCAACATATTTGTTCAGCAACCATCTGTTGAGTGCCTTCCATGTTGTAGGCATTAAGACATAGTTGTTCCTAGACATCCTCAGGGGATTGTTTCCAGGACCCTTCTCCCCAGATGCCAAAATCCCAGAATGCTCAAGTTCCTTATATAAAATAACATAGTGCTTCATGTTATTTTATATAACCTATGTAATCCTCCCCTGTACTTTAAATCATCTCTAGATTACTTAAAATATACAATGCAACACAAGTGCTAGGAAATCATTGTTACACAGTTTTATTCAGGGAATATGACAAGGAAAAAAAAAAGTCTACACGTTCAGTACAGACACCACCATCACAGGCCTAATAACTACATCAACAACAAGTGTAACATATTTTCCTACAGAATATTTTTCCATCCACAGTTGGTAAAATTTGCAGATGTGGAATCTGTGAATACAGAGGGCTGACTAGAGTTGACTTGGATATGAACCCAATAAAATTAACCCAGAGATATATATTCAACATGATCCTGAATTGAAAATACAAATTATGTTCTATGTTGTGAATATTTTTAGAAGGTTTCTTTGTTTTAAAAGTTAGATCAGTATAGGTGATAGCCTTTCACTTTGAGCTCTAGATGTCTATCTGCCACTCTCAGTAGAAAGTTCTATATTCTACATACCAGTCCTTTTATCAGATGTGCTTTGCAAATATTTTCTCCAAATATACTGTTTGGCTTTCCATTTTATTAGCAGTATCTCTTAAAGAGCAAAAGTTATAACTTATGATTAGTATAATTAATTGATTTTTTTTTTCTTTTCTGTTTCCTGCTTTTTCTTTGCCTAAGCCATGGTCTTAAAATTTTCCTGCTGCATTTTTTTTTCTGGGTCTTTTGTGGACCTCCCTCTTATATTAAATTTTATGATATTTCAAGATAACTTGCATATGGGGCAAAGTAAAGGCCAAGGCTCTTTCCTTTACCTAGAGATGTTCAGTTTCTTGAACACCACTAAGACTATTTTTAGTAGGGCACAGTGGTGCCTGCCTATAATCCCAGCAACTCAGGAGTCTGAGGCAGGAGGATCACAGGTTCAAACCCAGTCTAAGCAACTTATCGAGGCCCTAAGCAATTCAGAGAGACCCTGTCTCTAATAAAACAGGGCTCAGATGTGGCTAAGTGGTTAAGCACCCTGTGGTTCAATCCCTGTACCAAAAAATTAAAGAAAAGACAAGAGTATTCTTTACCAAAATCAAATGACCATATACTTGGGTGGATTTCAGGTTTCTTTATTCTGTTCCATGGATATATCTATTTTGTTTTTATGCCAATTTAAAATGTCTTGAACCAAGTATCATAAATTCTCTAATTTTATTCTTCACATTCAAAAACATTTTTGGCTATATTACATTCTTTGTTTTTGATATTAATGATAAAGTCAACTTGCTACTTTTAACAGAAAACTTGCTAAAATTTTAAGTGAAATTGTATTGAATATAGTGATCATTTTGGAGAGATGGCATCTCAACAATAATGTTGAGGTTTCCAATCTATGAACATGATTTAAGTTTTCTATAATTTCAGCTGTTAAATAGTTTTATATATATATAGATCTTGGGGTTGTTATTGTTGTTGTTCTTAAATTTATTCCTAGCCAGGCACAGTGACACACACCTGTAATCCCAACGGCTTGGAGGCTAAGAAAGGAGAATCACAAGTTCAAAGCCAGCCTCAGCAAAAGTAAGGCACTAAGCAACTCAGACCCTGTCTCTAAATAAAAATAGGACTGGGGATGTGGGCTCAGTGGTTGAGTACCCCTGAGTTCAATCCCTAGCACCAATTTATTTATTTATTTATTTATTTATCCCTAAGTATTTCATTTTTGATGACATTGCAAATGATTTTTAATTTCAACATCCAATTGTTTATATTGATCTTGAAACCTATAATCTTGATAAACTCACTGACTAGTTATAGTAGCTTTAGTTGTAGATTATTTGGAATTTTTAGATGTATGGACCTTTATTTTATTCATTTATTTATATGTGGTGCTGAGAATTGAATCCAGTGCCTCACACATGCTAGGCAAGCGCTCTACCACTGAATCACAACCTCAGCCCCGATTATTTGGAATTTTCTATGCAAATGGCCATGTAATCTATGAGTAGAGACAGTACTACTTCTTTTCAAATCTATATGCATTTGTGTAATTGTCTGTCCTTTCTGTACTGGGTAGAACCTTGAATGCAATCTGGAATGGAAGTGGTAATGATATATATACATTTCTCCTCCTCGGTCATAATGGTAAACTTTGAGTCTTTCATATTATGTGTGTCTTTCATATTATGTGTTGCTCATTGACAGCCTTTATCATATCATATTCCTCATCTCCTTAGAACTTTTTGGTTTTATCAAGAATTGATGTTAAGAGTCAAGTGCAGTGGCACAAGCCTGTAATCCCAGTGATGGGGGAGGCTGAGGCAGGAGAATCACAAGTTCAAAGCCAGCCTCAGCAACTGCAAGGCACTAAGCAACTCAGTGAGATCCTGTCTCTAAATAAAATACAAAATAGGGCTGGGGATGTGGCTTACTGGTCAAGTACCCTTGAGTTCAATCCCCAATACAAAAAAAATAAATAAAAAGAATTGATGTTAAATTTTATAAGATGCTTTTTCTGCATCTATTGAGATAATCATATAATTTATCTTTTATCATCTGTTAGGAGGATGAAGTACACTGATTGATTTTCAAACATCTAGAGAGTTTTACCCTTTCTCAGATAAACCTCATTTAGTCATGATATATTAATCCTTTTAAGTACTGCTGAATTAAATTTCCTAATACTTTGTTAACATCTTTGCATCTGTACTAGTGACAATATTAATCTGTAGGGTTGTTTCTTTTTTATAATGTTTTTGTTTTGTTTCATATCAGAGTAATGCTGACCCATTTGGGGGGAGAGTTTTTGAATAATGATATTATTTTTCCTTTATGTTTGGTAAAATTCACCATTGAATTTATCTGGGTCAGCTTCTTTGTAGAAAGGTTTTTATTTTGTTTTTTACTACAAATTCAATTCCATTAACCCAATCTCCTTAATAGAAAGTTGTTTAAGCTATCTGTTTCTTTTTCAATATGCGTTAGTAGTTCATGTCTTTCAAGAAATGTGTTTCTTTTATCTTAATTATCAAACTTATTGGTATAAAACTGGCCATAATAATCCTTATTATACCTGTAGGATCTTTAATGGTATCTCCCTTTTATTCCTAATATTGGTCATTTGTGTCTTTGTTGTTGTTTTTCTTCAAAACTGTGGATTGAGGTTTATCAATTTTATTAATCTTTTTAAAGACCCAGTCTTCTGTCTTATTCATTTTCTCTCTTTTCCCCTGTTTTCTAGTTCTTTTATTATCTCCTACCTTCTGCTAACTTTAGTTTTAATTTGTTCATGTTTTTTTCAGGTATCTTAATGTGAAATTTAGGTTAATAATTTGAGAACTTTCTGTTCTTCCAGAAAGTGTTTAGTGTTTAATGTGTTCAGTGTTTCACATTATAAATGTTCCTGAAAACTCTACTTTAGCTGTGTCTCACAGATTTGATATATTGTGTGGTCAATTTCATTCAAATCACATTTTCTAATTTTCTTTGTGATTTTGTCTTATCCATGGATTATTTAGATGTGTGTTGATTGATATTCAAAATTTTGAAGTTCTTTCTAGATATAAGTTCTCTTATTGAATTCTAATTTAATTCCATGTAGACAAAAAAAGACATTATAACAATTTCTGCATTCCATCTCTTTCTCCTCAAAACCATGCTCTTGATGATAAATATTTCCATACATTGTAATGGAGCAATCGATCTCCAGAAAATAGTGTGCTTTTTTTTTTTTTTTTTTTGGTGTGGTACTGAGGATTGAACCCAGGGCCTTGTGCATGCAAGGCAAGCACTCTACCAACTGAGCTGTATTCCCAGTCCAATAATGTGCATTAAGTAAGAAATACAACTCATGTATGTTTTTAAATAGAAGGAAAAACTACAAAATAAGTAAACAAAATAGTCACCTAAGGGAAGGACTAAAGAACCAGGTAGGAGTGAGTGGTAGAAACTAGACTTCTCTGTAATATGAGCCCTAAATCATCAAGAGGACATTTTATAATGAGAAACGTATATTTATATATTTAAATTTAAAAATTTAAGAGATATTTCAAAACGTCTATTTTTTGTAAAGAAAATTAAATGTCAGAATAATTCAGTGCATTGTAAAATACAGAAGACAACATGAACTCCTTGTTTCCGTGTGTTACAACTGTATTGCAAAATGAAGTAGGTAGAAACACAAAGTCAGGAGTAGGGCCACCTGGGTTAGAAGCCTGGCTTCCCCCCCACACACACACATATACACTATCCATATGACCTTAGGCAGGTTACTCAGCCTATGATCACTCTTTTGTTTTTTGCCTTGTTTTCATTTCACCTGCCAAACCTGCTATTTTCTTTTTTCAAGTAACTTTCTGTCCTTTCATTGTAAATCACACTAGTCTAGACCGCTGCTTAACTTGCCTTTGATCTGTTGAGGAAGGCCTGGTTGTCAAGATGACAGAGACAGACTTATCCTCAGTGGGCAGGGGAGGAGACCCTATGAGTGTGTTACCTTTTCTTCCCACATGCATTAAGTTAATCTCCCCAGATCACACACATAGCAGTGGAGGAGGAAGCATTTCCTTCCAACTCCAAAGCCCATAATCTTTACAAATTCTGTGAAGATAAAACAGAAGACTATTAAAAGCAGAGCTGTCTCAAACTGTAATAATGGAATATAGAGCAGTGGTTGTGAGAGGTGTTTTTTGTGGTGGTAGAATTGTTCTGTATTCTGGCTTTTAACACACGTGTAAGAGAGGGAACTTACACATGTGTTAAAATGCAGATTGTTTATCCTCTCCCAAAAGTCCATTTCAGTGTATGATAATTTTTATGAAAAATAAAACTGTTTCAAAACTTAGAAATTTTCTCCCATACAATTTTGATAAAAACTGAAATTGAACCAAAAATTTAAAAGTAAAATATCTAGGCTGGCTTCCCTTCTGTAGAACCATACTTAGAGTCATCCCTAGGCAAAGCTATGACTAAGCAAAGGCTGCTTGTTATCTTTCACCCTCCCTTTTGGAGCATTTGCCTCCTTCTCTTGATCCTCCCACACAGCTCTGAAGCAAGGCATCACAAGCTCAGGCTGCCTTCCCCACAAGTGTGCAGGCTCTGCTGCTGACAGCATGCAGGCCCACTGCCCCCAAATTCCTGCACTGGGGAGCTCCCACCCACCATTCTAAAACTATAACCCAAATCTATTTATCAAAACTAATTTCCTCAACATGAGATTCTGTTCTCAGTTAATTGTCATAGCAGGAAGGATCCAATAAACCCATGTTCACTGTGCGGAGGTGTTAATAACCACAAATGATTGAATGAGATAGAAATATCAGTCATAAATAGACAGATAATGGGGAAACTGGGGGCAGGGAAGATTTCACATTATTCAAATGATTCCTTTTAGGTTCTACCTATTCTGGCCTCAAAGTATACATAAGCCACCTCCAATAGATGCCATTCCTCCTTGTCTTAAATGTACCCAGATTAGAAGGGGAAGATGTGCATGTCCATGGGGAGGAAGAATAAGGTAATCCTCTGTATTTTTGGCTTTCTGGATTTTTTGTTTGTTTGTTTGTTTGTTTGTTTGTTTTTGTACCAGGGATTGAACCCAGGGGCAGTTAACCACTGAGCCACATCCTCAGCCATTTTTATATTTTTATTTTGAGACAGGATCTCACTAAATTGCTTAGGGCCTTGCTAAGTTGCTGAGGCTGGCTTTGAACTTGCAATCCTCCTGCCTCAGCTGCTGGGATTATAGGTGTGTGCAACTATGCCAGGCATTTTGGCTCATTTTTGCTGTGAACCTAAAACTGCTCTAAAAAATGAAGCCTAGGTTGTTGTTTTTTGGTTTTTGTTGTTGTTACCAGGATTGATTTCAGGGGTATTCAACCACTGAGCACATCCTCAGCCCTATTTAGTATTTTATTTAGAGACAGGGTCTCACTGAATTGTTTAGCGCCCCACCATTGCTGAGGCTGGCTTTGAATTCGAGATCCTCCTATCTCAGCCTTCTTAGTCACTGGAATTACTTCTTAGTCACCATTGTACACAACTTGAAGTCTCTTTTTTAAAAAGTTTTCAAATCTTTCTCAGTATACATGTTGCATTGTAATTCTTTAGCATAGTCTGGGAAAAGCTGACTATATTATTTAGTAGAGTAATAAGAAAATAATAATAACATCTCTTAAACATTTATAAACATTTATCATATGACAAGCAATGTTCTAAATATTTTACATGTATAGTCATAATCACATTTAATTTCTGTAATAACCCAAAGAAGTACTACTATTATCTCAGTTTCACAGGTGAGAGAATTAAGGCAAAATAGGTCAAAGCAACTTGCTATGATAGACACAGATATGCTACCCAAACCACTGGCCAAGGCAGGCCTTGGTGCCCAGCTTGGAGAGTGGACCAGTGCAGTCAGCCCCAGCAGCAGAGAGCCCCTCACTTAAAGTAATGCCGTCCCTTCCCAAGCCAGCACACAGCAGTTTTTTTATACAGCACTAAGTTGGGCCCATGTAAAGGCCTGACCATTTCAGTTCAATGTAGGAGTTTTGACAGTCCAGAGCTCCAGGTTGGTCTACAGCCGTACCAACCTGAACACACCCAATCTCATCAGAGCTCTGGGTTGGTCCAGGTTTTGTCAGGCTCACACCTCACTTCTACCCCTTCCTCTGCCCTGTCCTGCTTTTGCCCACTGGTCCTCAACAAGCATTCTGCACCTCAAACTCTGTCTCAGTGTCAGCTTCTAGAGAATGCAACCTTTAGCACTTGCAAAGGGCCCCACAGCAGATAAACAGCAACACTGCAGCTCAAACCCTAGCAATCTAATGTAATTAGCCACTAGGATACACTGAATCCAAATATAAAAACGAATCTAGAACTCCCCTACAGCAATTGTTAATAGGAATATCAGAAATTTTGTCTAAATTTTTATAATGGCTTTACTGAGATATAATTCACATCCCCAAAAATCCACCTTCCAATATATACATATAATTGTTTTTAGTACATTAAGTTGTACAGCCAATCACTATGTAATTCCAGAATATTTCAACACCCTAAAAATCAGCCTTGTAGCCATTAGCAGTCATACCCAATTTTTCTTCAATTGTGGTCTTCCTAAACAATAATTCATATAGTTAATCTGTTCTTGGTAGTTATAAAATTTATCTACCTTGATCTAAGATACAAGTTATTGGGATGGGGCTGTGGCTCAGTGATAGAGCGCTTGCCCAGCATGCGTGAGGCACTGGGTTCAACCCCCCGCACCACATAAAAATAAACAAGTAAAATAAAGGTATTGTGTCTATCTACAAATATATATATATATGATATAAACTGTCCTAATTTTCTAATTTTATCCTTTTTAAAGTATTAAATCTATAAATATGTTCAAATTATTATTTGGTCTACTCCTGGGAATATATTCTAAGAAAAAACTGACAAAAGATAGGGGAAAATCAAACAGTTTGTTTCAGCTTAGATCATGAAACTAAAAGACTGGAAACAAATTTTGTCCATTGTAGGTTATTGATTAACTAATCATCACACATTAACAAAATGCAATATTTTAATCTTTTAATATTCCATTTAATATTATAACATTCCTTTCTATATGGAATAATACATCCATTAAAGATGAAATAGCAACAAGGAAAATGGTATAACATTAAGCATAAAAACAGAATATAAAATCGCATCTACAGCTATGCAAAATATGTACATATGGATAAGGATCAAAAGGAAATGGAGAAAAATGAAAACAGTTGTTGTAACAGGATGTCAGAACTATGAATTATTTTCATTCTTCTGAGTTCTTTTATCATTGTCAAAATGTGATCTTTACAATAAATTAGAATTGGAGAGAAATATGAATATATCTATTCTTGCCAGTAAAACTTCTCATTTATAAGGGGCAATGGTAGAGCCTAATAATTCTTCAGAGCAAGAACTTTAGAGTCACGCAGACTTGGATTTTCATTCTAGCTCTCATACTTCTGAGGTGTGACATTGGCATAATAGCCTAACTCTGATGCCTAATTTTCCACAACTGTCAACAGGGGCTAATCTTACCATCTACCTTACAGGTCTGTTATGAAGATGGAGATAGTGACGCCTAGCAACACTTAAAAAATGGTAACTGTTGTTACCTTTGTTGTGTAGATAGTGGTGGTGAAAGTGATGATGGTGGTATTAACAAGGTGTCAGGAAACAGGAAACAAAAGTAGTTACTTGTGAAATATCACAACACTGAAAAAACATTGAATAGCAATTTAATTTTTACACTGAATATATAGACAGGAATTTCCAATATCTGGCATAATTGATTACTCCAATTCAGACCAAATGAGAGTTGGGATTAGGGCCATTGTCTTTTCTTAGCTGAAAATACAGAGAAATCTGTACCTATACATACTTATTGATGACTTTGTTGAAAACTTCATCCAAGAAACTCAAGCACTGCTAAATTTGTGTGACTCATCTTATTAATGAATACAAAGGCCTATTAACTATTCTCATTTCAATTACTGATATTATCATCATCAGTAACAAAGAGTCAGTGTGACCTATTAAGTGAACCTATTCATGTCTTTGTCTCCCTTCTGTTATAAATGAGCTATTCTCTTCTCCTGCGCTCATCCCTCCCTTGCACACATAACACCAGCCAGGCTCTCCTGCCACTCAAGGACTCTTAGTCATTTCCTCTTACTCTTGTGTCAGTTTGTCCTCTCCCCTCATCTACATATAAGCACACTGTAGCAGGTCCCACCTTAGTAAAAATTTAAAATTCTTGTGTGATGTCAGATTTTTCTAAGCACAGCCCATTTCCCTGCTCCCCTTGATAGCAAAATCTATGAAAGAGAAGAGCGGAATGCTGAAAATAATTGAAGCTGGGTGATGGGACTATTACATATTTATCTTGCTACGTTTTAAATTTTAAAAAGATTAGTGAACTATAATTGACATATAATAAGCTGTATATATTTGATATGTGGAATTTAATAAGTATGAACACAACATACCAGTGAAACCATCACATATTCAAGATAATGAATATATCTATGACTCTCAAAAGATGCCTAGTACCCCATTGAAACTCTTCCCTCCTATTCTACCACCCCTGTCAACCACGAATTTGATGTGTCACCATCTATGCATTTACATTTTCTTTTTTTTTTTTTTTTTTTTTTTTAGGTATGTGAGGATTGAACTCAGGGACACTTGACCACCGAGCCACATCCCCTTCCTTTTTTTATATTTTATTTAGAGACAGGATCTCACCGAGTTGCTTAGTACCTTGCTGTTGCTGAAGCTGGCTTTGAGTGGCTTGCCTCAACCTCCCAATCACTGGGATTATAGACTTGTGCCACCATGCCCAGCTTATGCATTTACATTTCTTTTTTTTATTAAATTATGTATTTATTCTAATTTGTTATACATGATGGCAGAATGCAATTCATTTCATATTACACATATAGAGCACAATTTTTCAAGTCACTGATTATACACAAAGTATTTTCACACCATTCATATCTTCATACATGTGCTTAAGGTAATGATGTCCAACTCATTCCACCATTATTCCTACCACCTCACCTCCTCCTTCCCCCTCCCTCCCCTTTGCATTTCCATTTTCTAATATTTGTTGAGATGGGGTCTCACTATGTCGCCCAGGATGGCCTCAAACTCCTAGGTTCAAGTGATCCTCCTGCCTCAGCCTCCCAAGTAGCTGAAACTATAGATGCAAGTAATGGTGCCTGGATCATTTTATAGAAATCTTATGAATGAAATAATTCAATATGTACTCTCTCTTTTGTTTCTTTCACACAGAAAAAAATTGTGAGAGTCATCTATGTTGCCGCAGCATGCAGAAACGGTTCATTTTTCTTTATTGCTGAGTATTACTTATACAACAGTTTGTTTATCCATTCCTCTGTTGATGGGCATGTGGGTTATTTCCAGTTTAGGACTCTTAAAAATAAAGCTTTGGTAGGTCTTTAAGTAGACATATGCTTTCATTTATTGTGGATAAATACCTGGAATGATATGACTAATGATATGGCAAGTATTCATTTAAATTTTTAAAAAACTAAAAACAGTGTATTTCAGGGTATATGTATAATTTTATATTGCTGTTCTTGTGTATAAGTTCTAGATCCTCCACATCCTAATCAACACTTGATATATAGTTAGATTTTTTTATTTTTACCATTCCAATAGGTATGTTTCTCATTATGGTTTTAATTTACATTTAATTACTAATGAACTTGAGCATCTTTTCATGTGCTTACTTTTCTTTTGCAAACTTTCTTTAATAAAGCTTCTGTTTAAAACTTTTACTGAACTATTTTCTTTTTTTAATTTATATATGACAGCAGAATGCATTACAACTCTTATTACACATATAGAGCACAATTTTTCATATCTCTGGTTGTATACATAGTATATTCACACCAATTTGTGTCTTCCTACCTGTATTTTGATAATAGTGATCATCACATTCCACCATCATTAATAACCCCCTGCTCCCTCCCTTCCCCTCCAACCCTTCCGCCCTATCTAGAGTTCGTCTATTCCTCCCATGCTCCCACTCCCTATCCCACTATGAATCAGCCTCCTTATATCAAAGAAACCATTCGGAATTTGATTTTTTGGGATTGGCTAACTTCATTTAGCATTATCTTCTCTAATTTCATCCATTTACCTGAAAATGCCATCCATGATTGTTGAGTTTTAAAAGGTTTTTAAAAACATTCTGGATGTAAATCTTTTATCAGAAATGATTTTCAAATATTTTCTTCTAGTCTTTTTATTCTCTTAACAGTGTCTTTTAAGGAGAAGAAACAGTTCCTTTCTTAAAAAGCAAAGGTTTTTTATTTTTATTTATTTATTTATTTATTTATTTAGTTTTTAGTTTTTGGCGGACACATCATCTTTGTTTGTATGTGGTGCTGAGGCTCAAATCCAGGCCACACGCATGCCAGGCGAGCGCTACCGCTTGAGCCACATCCCCAGCCCAAAGCTTTTAATTTTGGTAAGTCCAATTTATCAAATGTTTTAATGCATACTAGTTTTGATGTTGTATGTAAGAAATTTTCACCCGACCCCATGTTGTATTTTCTCTTGTATTGTATACTAGAAATTTTTGTTTTTATATTTAAGCCTGCGATCCATTTCAATTAATTTTTACATATTGTCCATAGATTGAAGCTCTTTTTTTTTGCATATCAATATCTAATTATTCCAGTATCACTGGTTGAAAACACTATCCTTTTACAAAATTTTCTGCATCTATATCAAAAATCAGTTGTCGGAGCTGGGTTTGTAGCCCAATGGTAGAAAACTTTCTTAGAATGTGTGAAGCACTAGGTTCAATCCTCAGCACCACATAAAAATAAATAAATAAAATAAAGATTTTGTGTCTATTTACAACTAAAAAAAATTAAATAAATCTAAAGTTAAAAAAATCAATCGTCAATATGTGTGGACATACTTCTGGTCTCTCTATTGCATTCCATTGATTTATTTGTCTATCTCTAGGACAGTTTCACTCTGTTCTGATAATTTTACTTTCCTAATAAACCTTGAAAGTGGGCAGTGTTAACTATCTAATTTTGTTCTTTATTTAAAAAATTATTTGGGCTATTCTAGGTACTTTTGTTTCCAACTGAATTTTAGATTTGGCTTTTCAACTTTTTTAACGTATGTATTTTGAGATGGTTCTCACTGTGTTGCCAATCCGGTCTCAAATTCTGTGCTCAAGCAACCATCCTGCCTCAGCCTCCCCAACTAGGGACTGTAGGAGAGCCACCATCCCCAGCAATAATATTAATTTATTTAGTCAGTTATCTAGGTGTGGTAGGGATCAAATTCGAGGCCTATGTATGCTAAGCAAGCACTCTACCACTGAGCTCAGCCCTTGGTTTATATTTTTTTTAAAACATGCTGAGATTGTAATTGGGGTTACATTAAATCTGTGAATCAATAGTTAACTGATATCTTAACAATACTGATTCATGAATATGCATGGTCATGAATTTTAAATTCACTAGTTCTGCATAGAATAGTAGTTAGCAACTACTTAACCTGCTTTTAATATTTTATCTTTATCACTTTGTCATTGGCTTTGAACTATTTGACCATATTGTGCTTTGTGTGGTTTTCACATTCCTTGTGCTTGAAACTGTTGAACTTTTTGAATCTATGAGTTTATAATTTTTAGTAAGCTTGGAAAACATTTTGGTTATTATTGTTTCTTTAAATGTTTTTTCCTGCCCAAACCCTTCTTTCAGTTTCACCTGTATGTGGCCACTGGAAGTTGTTCCACAGTTCACTGGTGCTGTGTTCATTTTTCAATTGTTATTCTCTTTTCTTTATGTGTCTTGTTTTAGTTTCTGTTATATCTTCAAGTTCACTAGTCTTTTCTTGGACTGTGATCTGTGATATTTGATCTGCTATTAATCCCACTCATTACATTTTAATCTTTGATATTATAGTTTTCATCTCTATGATTTGTTTTTATATTTTCTGTATCTCCATTTATCTTTTTGAAGATAGCTAATACTGTTATAATAATTTTTTTCTAGTCTTTATCTTCTAATTCTAATGTATGTGTTAATTATAGGCTAGTTTTGATTGATGGATTGATCTCTTATAGTTGTATTTTCTTGTTTCTTTTCCTGCTTGGTAAGTTTGTTACATGCCAGACATTACTAATTTTACCTTGAAGGGTACTGGGTATGTTCGTATTCCTATAGTCTTGAACTTCATCCTGGGATGTTTTTAAGTTGCTGTTTTGGTTTGGATGAGATGTCCTCCACAAAGCTCCTTGTGTTAATGCTGGAATATTCAGAGGTGAAATGATTGAACTTAATCAGTCCATCCTACTCTGATGGACTTACTGGTTAGTAATTATAGGCCGGTAGGGCACGGCCAGAGGAGGGGTCACTGGTGGCATGCCTTAGAAGGGTTGCTCTTCCCTGCAGCCCCTTCTACTCTCCCCTTCTGCTTCCAGGTCACCATGTGGTAAGCTGTATTTCTCCACCCTGCTCTTCAGCCATGATGTGTCACCTAGCTTCAGGCCCTGAGGAATGGAATTGGCAGTCTATGGATGAGACTTCTCAAACTGTGAGTCCCAAATAAATTCTCCCTCCTCCAAGTTTTTGCCAAGTATTTTGGTCAGTGACACAAAGCTGACTAAAGTAAGTTACTTAGCAATGATCTTTCGAATCTTGTGTTTAAAATAGGCGGGCATGGCTGTGTTCTGTCTATGCCCATTTAGTCTCATTATTGAGAGAAAACCCTGCGAATTTTATACTAAATGCCGTTGAATTTATCTGGAAGGAAAAGGTGCCATTCCCAGTGCTGTGTGATCACCCCAGGCATTATTCCTTCTAATCCTTTTAATGGGGTTTATAGTAATAGGTACTCAGCTAAATAATCAAGGGAAGGGCTGAGGCTGTGGCTCACGGCAGGGCACTTACCTAGCGTGCGTGAGGCACTGGGTTTGATCCTCAGCACCACATAAAAATAAACAAATAAAATTAAGGAATTCTGTCCATCTATAACTACAAAAAAATTTTTAAATATAATAAGGGAAAATTTGTGCAAAAATTCTCCGTGTAGCCTTCCCCCCTCCAGTAACCTGTCCCATGACCTCTAGCTACCTTGGTCTCCCTAGATGCTCAGTGTCTGTTCCATACCCTTAACTCAAGAGTCCACCAGTCTTTTTGCTGAGGCCTAAAAATTGTCTCAAATCAATAAGCTGCAGCAGTCACATGGCTCACAGCTCACTCATTTATTTCTTGCCTCTCAGAGATCACTTTTTTTGCCTATATCTGGTATTTCAAATCACTCTTCCATATATTTTGTCTTTTTCTAGTTATTTCATGTAGGAAAGTAAATATGGCCCCTGTTACTTCATTTTGGTTGGAAATAGAAGTCTCTATCTTGCTATTTTTGTGCATGAAATTTTCCATTAATAAAACATACTCAGATAGCCAGGTGGGGCGGTACATGCCTGTAATCCCAGTGGCTCAGGTGGCTGAGGCAGAAGGATCACAAGGCAAAGCCAGTCTCAGCAACAGCAAAGTGCTAAGCAACTCAGTGAGATCCCATCTCAAAATAAAATACAAAATGGGGGGATATAGCTCAGTTGGTAGAGTGCTTGCCTGGCATGCACAAGGCCCTGGGTTCAATCAGCACCACAAAAAAAAAATAAAATAAAATAAAGAACAAATTAGGGGTGGGGATATAGCTCAGTGGTCAAGTACCCCTGAGTTCAATCCCCAGTATCACCCCCCAAAAATACTAAGATAAAAAGAAGATAAAGAAAAAACTCCTTGAAAGAGTCTTTGTTTCTACTTCCTCCTTTCCTACTCTTTCTCAAATCTACTCTACCCTCTTGTCCTCGACACTGCTGAAACTGTTCTTCAGTGACCTCCAACGCAGTTCTTAGTCCTCATTTTACTCACTCTCTCAGTTTGTGACACAATCACTCTTTCGTGAAACCTTGTCTTCCTTTCTCATCCAAGGTGCTGCACAAAGTCTCCTGGCTTTCTGCTGTCTGTACCTCTTTTGTTCTATCCTCATCTGCTTTCCAACCTCTAAAAGGTATAATATCCCATGATCAATCTTTGGATCTTTCCTCTAATCACACTCCCTCTTTTATTCATTTCATCTAATCTCAGGATACTGCATGTCATCTATTCATTCACTTAGATCTTCAACTATGATTGTTTCCATATATGTGGAGGTATGAATATGCGTGGGTGTAGAGTAGAAAATTATATATCCTTATTTCCATATGAATTTTTCATAGGCATCTCAAATGTAGCATGCCCCTGCCCCCCATTTTTTGACTTTTCCTTCTAACTTGATTTCTTTGCTCAGGGTTCACTATCTCTCTTTTTTTTTTTTGGTACTGGGGATTGAACTCAGGGGCACTCAACCACTGAGCCACATCCCCAGCCCTATTTTGTATTTTATTTAGAGACAGGGTCTCACTGAGTTACTTAGCACCCTGCTGTTGCTGAGGCTGGCTTTGAACTCGCAGTCCTCCTACCTCTGCCTCTCAAGATTGTGGGAGTACAGGCATGCATCACTGCGCACGGTTAGGGTTTTCCATCTTAGTGATAATAACATTCACTCAGTTGCTTGGGTCAACCTTATAATCAACCTTAGTTTTTCCCTTTTGTTCACAGCCCATATACAGGCTATCTGCAAACTTAGGGAGCTGTAGCTTTAAAAGGCAAACACTTCTTGACAACCCTAAGGTGGATACCCCATTCGAAGCCATCTTTATCTTTCTCCTGGACGGTAAAGTAGCCTCTTACCTGGTTTCTCTGTAACATATTCTCCACACAATAGCCACTGTTACTTCTAGATGTGTCATACCAGTTGGTTGTTTTGCAGAAATTGACGATGTGACTCTAAAATTCATATGGAATTTCAAGGGTCTCTGAGTAGCCAAAACAACCTTGAAAAAGAAGAGAAAAGTTGGAGGACTCATACTTCTCCGTTTCTCACACATTCTACAAAACTCCAAATCATCAGGACTGTGTGGTCCTAGCATAAGGATAAAACTTTGTGCAGTATTTTACATGAGAAAGGAAGAGAAGGTTTCACGAAGGAGCGATTGTGTCACAAACTGAGAGAGTGAGTAAAATGAGGACTAAGAACTGCGTTGGAGGTCACTGAAGAACAGTTTCAGCAGTGTTGACAGGAGGGTACAGTAGATTTGAGAAAGAGTAGGAAAGGAGGAAGTAGAAACAAAGATTCTTTCAAGGAGTTGTTTCTTTATCTTCTTTTTATCTTAGTATTTTTGGGGGGTGATACTGGGGATTGAACTCAGGGGTACTCAACCACTGAGCCACATCCCCAGTTCTATTTTTTTTTTAAATCTATACATCAAATAAATAGAATAAGGAGTCCAGGGGCTGTGGTTGCGGCTCAGAGATGGAGTGCTCGTCTAGCATGTGCGAGGCCCTGGGTTCGATCCTTAGCACCATATAAATAAAGGTACTGTATGCAACTACTACTAAAAATTAAATAAATATTTTTAAAAAAAGAATAAGGAGTCCAGAAGTAAACCTACACATTAATAGTCAATTGATTTTTTTCCTATATTTTTTATTGGCATATTATAGTTGTACATAAGGGTGGGATTTATTGTTACATATTAGTATGTGTACACAGCCATTCTGAACTGGATGATACTCAAAAAGAATGTTATCCAGGCTGAGGATATAGCTCAGTTGATATAGTGTGTGCCTCATATGCACAAGGACCAGGGTCTAATCCCCAGCACTACAGAAAAAAATAATAACAATAAAAGAATATTACTCCAAATTCCATAATCCTTTATATGTACAGAAATAGCCCAGAGTCAAGAAAGAACGGTTAAAAGAATTTATCATTCTTAGACTATGACTCTCCTTTCCATTTATTTCTCAAAACAACAGAGCAAAGCAGAAATCAAGAAGCAAAAACATAACTCAGATGCTGCAGCCAACTGTCTATTATTTCACAATCTGCCCACACCTTAAATAAACAGGAAAGGTTATAACTAGCTACAGGCAGACACTACAGAAAACAGACCATAAGAAACCTCAAACATCCAGCCTCCATCTTTCTTCTACAGGATATTACTTCTTTTCACGACTACAAATGCCTCTCACAATAAGTTAAAGTCAGGCATGATGTCATGGGATGACCAAATACCTTTTTCAGGATTAGTACTTTTCTGATGGACATGTGGAAAAAATATCAGAAAAAAATATCTGTTATTAGGGGGAACAAATATTAAAATTTCCATTTGAATATTAGAAATTATATTGACATTTAAGCAACAAGACATATTTGGAGTTGAATGAGAGTATTTATTTCTTTGGATCTTTTAAAAAAATCTGTATGTGATAATAATTATGGTAAAGTTGGATCACAGTAACATCTCTCTCGTCCAAAGCAACAACATCAGAATAACAAGAGAATCCTGATAAGCAGAACATCAGCAGCAGAGATTATACTTTTTCTCTTGTGTATTCATAAGCAAATAAATGGAGGCTTTGACTTAGCATCAACTAACCCAGTGCTTAAAATGGGAGCTTGGGCAAACTCAAGAATTTTATGTCAATTAATCTGTTTTTTTGGGGGGGCTATAAATGTTAAAAAGATTTTCATTCTGTTTTGAAACAAAATAAAAAGACCTTGAACTACAGAGAGTATGCCCTGACACTGTACAGGGCAAACCTGTGAATTACGATGGGAGAGGATAGGGAATGTACGGGTATACGTGTAGGATTGCAGTTTTAAATGTTATAACGACAACACTGGAACAAAGTTTTTGTAGGAATGTGATAGTTTTATGTGTCAACTTGACTAGACTATATTTCCGGATTATTGAATCAAATACCAATCTAGGTATTACTGTGAAGGTGTTTTGGAGATGTGGTTAACATGTGACTACAGGAGCCATGTCCACATACCTTGACTCTAAGTAAAAGATTACCCTCAATAATGTGGACAAGCCTCATCTACTCAGTTAAAAGGCTTAAAAACAAAATTAGGGCTTCTTAAATGAAGAATAAATTCTGCCTCAAGATTCTAACATCAACTTCTACCTTAAAGTTTCCAGTCTATCTGCCTAACCTAGAGATTTTGGATTTGCCAGTCCCCACAACTGTATGTCAAATTCTTCAAATAAATTCCTAATCTCTCATCTGTGTGTGTGTGTGTGTGTGTCTTTCATGTGCATATACAGGTATACTAATATATGCATGTATATGCAAGCCTAGACTCTACACATAACCAGCTAGTATATGCATATACTTATACATATATGGTGTATATATATGCATATCCACGCATACACACATGTATATACATTAATGTATGCACATATGTACTTGAAAACACACACACACACACACACACACACACACACACACACACACCCCTCCTGGTTTTATTTCTCTGGGGAACCCTGACATATAGTAAGAGTGTTCTGGGCAGAAAATATAAATGCAAAAGCACCATGTGCAAAATGCTGTTCTAGACACTGCCAAACAACTGTGACCAAGACAGATGTGGTTCCTACCATCCTAAAGTTTCGATACCAATGAGAGGTACTGCTGCCAAACCCATCTGTCTGCTCCCAGACCCTCTGGCCCTTCCCAGATTCACTTACTTTACTCACAATTCTTACCCCCCAAGTTACCATTTCAACTCTTCTTCTTCTTTTTTTTTTTTTTTGGTGGTGGAGGTGGGGGTGGTGTATCAGGGATTGAACTCATGGACACTCAGCCACTAAGCCACGTCCCCAGCCCTATTTTGTATTTTATTTAGAGACAGGGTCTCCCTGAGTTGCTTAGCACCTCCCTTTTGCTGAGTCAACTTTTCTTTTTACTGGCATTTCTAATAACATTGGCCTTCATTACACTTGCCTCATTATTATTACTACCAACTCACTTTTGGTGATTGTGGAGTTGAGGAACTATGCCCACATATCTTTGAATTACCTTCACAAAAGCTGTCAAGTGGAAAAGACAGGTAATATTTTTATTTCACAGATGAGGTAAATTAAAGTGGATGAGATCACAAAGTTAAAGATCACAATGGCTGAATGGGGTCTCAAGCCCACATCCCACCTTTCCATTCAACAATAATACATTCTTTAGTAATCTGTGGTCTCCTCTAACTGCTCATCTCCCAGCCACCATTCACTTCGTGACTCATTTCAATCTGATAACCCCCTCATTCCTGAATGCAAACGTTTTGCTTTTGAGGAAGCTAGGTGGGGATTGTGAATTACATGTGGAATTACATGTGGTTAGTCAAGCAGTATTAAGGAGACTCTTTATTTCTCCTTAAGTTTCTCCCCACGGCTCTGTTTTCAGAACACATTAACAATAATCTTTTTAAAATGTCAGAAAAATGAGGGTACTGGCCCAATTGTAACAAAATACAAAACTACCTGGGCACAATTTGTTAAAGGAAGTGTGCATGACCCAGCAGGGTGGCGCATGCCTATAATCCCAAAGACTAGGGAGGCTGAAACAAGAGGCTCACAAATTTCAGGACAGCCTCAGTAACTTACAGAGACCCTGTTAAAAAAAAAAAAAAAAAGAAAAACTATACATTAAAAGAACATTAAAAGGGATGTAGCTCAGTGTTACAGTGTCCCTACTTTCAATCCCCAGTACAAACACACACATACACACACACACACACACACACACACACACAAAATGCATGGGTTTCCAAGGTAAAAAATTTTGGCAGCCTACTCATGTTGCCTTCTAACTTCCCATTAAAATCTTTGTGAGGCTATAATAATAAAGTGACAACATAAAAAAAAAAAACAAACAAGATTGTCAGCCTGTCCCACTCTGGGGGAGTTCTGACAAACCCAAGGACGACATTTCCTGACAACAAGTGCAAGCAGCGACCCGGGCTTGCCGGAAAGTGCAATGCAAGGACCTTCCTCCCAGTTCAGAAGAGCAAGGTCTGTGCACACCACACAACCAGACAGATGTCTCCCTGCTGCGGCATGATGCTTTTTTCCTTTAGAACAATAAAAATTATTCCCAATACCTTCCCAAGCTGCCCTCAAACTCTTTCCTCCTTAAAGTTTTCCGACTCCCCCAGCAGGGCAGCGCGGGCCGCTGCACGATGCTTCCTGGGAATTGTAGTCGACGCGCAGATCGCGCAGGCGCAGGGACCAAGAGGGCAGGTTGGGACCGGAGCAGAGCCCGACGGGATTGTAGTTTTTTATTAGGGGTGTCAGAAAGCCGGAAGGTACGGTTGGAGACCTCATTTCACACCGCAGGAAAATGATCTGGGTGAATAACAGATTACAGGGAGACTTGGTTTGGGAATGCCGGGCAACGGCCTCCATTTAGTTGTAGCTCTGAGATGGATTGAGGTAGCCATTGAGGATTGAGGTGGACAGAACAAGGCGAAGGACGGTCCATGCAATCTGCTGACAAATAGACTGTGGAGCAGCGACAAAATACAAGGAAGACAAGCCGTCCCAAAAAGAGAAAATGCAGATCTGAATATGATTCCCCTCACAGTTTTGAAAATTGCTGGCCTCTTTAAAAAAAAAAAAACCTACATATATTGTGTGTATGATACACAATGATTGAAAGTATGGCACAGCCTGGGAGCATATACAGCTAAATATTAAGACTAATTTTCTTTGGATAAGGGAATTACGTTTTTTACACTTTAATGTATTTTCTTGTTCACAAGAACAAAGTACCATTTTGAGGTATAAAACACTTCAAGTATAAAGAAAAGCACATGGAGCAAATTTTAAACACTCTGGTATCAACCACAGCGATTAGCCTTATTTCCTTTAGATCCTTCCTGCCTCCCTCCCTTCCTACCTTCTCCCTCCCCCTTTCTTTCCAGAAGAAGGAGAAGAAAGAGGAGGAGAAACAAGAAGATAATTTAAAACTCCAATTGTTTGTTCTTAGTATATACAAATACTACTGGTTTTTTTTTAAAAATATTAACCTAACCTTGAATCCTTTGACTTTGCTTAACTTATTTATTATTTCTAGTAGAATTTTCATAGATTCTTCAGGATATTTTTGTATAGATAACCATATCGTTAGCAAATAGACAGCTTTATTTCTTCTTTTCCAGTATGTGTTTTAATTACCTTGCTGTGTTAGCTAGAACTATGAGTATATTGTTGAATAGAAATGATGGGAGTGGATTTCCTTGGATTCTTCCTGTAACATTAGGAGAAAGCCGTCCAGTCTTTGACCATTAATTATGACATTAGCGCCATGCGTGGTGGCGCAAGCATATAATCCCAGCGGCTCAGGAAGCTGAGTCAGGAGGATTGAGAGTTCAAAGCCAGCCTCTGCAAAAACAGGGTACTAAACAACTCAGGAAGACTTTGTCCCTAAATTAAAAATACAAAATAGGGCTGGGGATGTGACTCAGTGGTTGAGTGCCCCTGGGTTCAATCCCCTGTTACACCACCCCTTCCCCCCAAAATGATATTAGCTATAGATTATTTTTAATAAGTGTCTTTCTCAGGTTTAGGATTGTCTCTCCTATTTTTAGGTATTTGGAAGTTTTCATGATGTTTGAGTGTTAAATTTTATCAATTTCTTCTCTGGCATCTGTTGAAATGACTGTGTTTTTTCTTCTTAATTTATTAATAAAGTGAATTATATTGCCTTATTTTTCAGATGTCAGGCTGGCCTTGCATTCCTAGAATAAACACCATTTGGTCATCATGTATTATTCTTTCCATTCATTGCAAATTTTCTTTACTAGTACTCTATAGCAAATTATCATGTTTGAGTGCATGAAGAAAATTGGAATATAGTTTTCTTTTTTGTAAGGATTTGTTCAAGTTTGGGTACCAATGTAATATTCTCATAAAATCAATTAAAATATATTTCCTCCTTTTCTATTTTCTTGAATAATTGTATAGAAATGGAATTATTTTCTACCAGTGAAATGGAATTATTTTCTACCATTTGTGATGGTTGATTGGCTAGGCCACAATACCTAGATATTTGGTCAAATATTATTATAAACGTTTCTGTGAAGGTAGTTCTTAGATAAGATTAACATTTAAATCAGTAGAATTTGAGTGAAGCAGATTATACTCCATAATGTTGGTAGGCTTCATCAGATAAATTGAAGGCATTAATAAAAAACAGGAAAGGAAAAAAAGACTGATCTTCCCAGAGAGAGAGATAAGAGAATTCTGCCAGCCGGTCAGCCAAGGATTTGAACTGGAATCCTTTCCTGAGTCTCTATCCTGCAGGACTTCCCTATAGATTTTGAACTTGCCATCTTCTAAAATCATATGAGCCAAGTCTCTTAAGAATAAAACTCCCCCTGCACACACATACACACCCCATTGGTTATTTTTCTCTGGAGAACCCTAAGAGACTACCTGAGCTTGCTAACTATTTTTTTAAATATATTTTGTAGTTGTAGGTGAACACAATACCTTTATTTTAGTTTTATGTGGTGCTGAGGATTGAACCCAGTGCCTCATGCATGCTAGGCAAGTGTTCTATCACTGAGCCACAACTCCAACCCTGCTTGTTAACTATTAAGATGAAAGATTCTCAGCTACAAATCAGTTTCTTTACTATTTATAGGACCTATTAGAAGATCCATTTCTTTTTAAGGGAGAATAGTTTCGGTCCTTTAAGAAACTTGTCTATTCATCTATGTTATCAAAGTTACAGATATTAAGGTGTTTGAGGGGCTGGGGTTATGGCTCAGTGGTAGCACACTTGCCTGGCATGTGTAAGGCACTGGGTTCCATTCTCAGCACTACATGTAAATAAATAAAATAAAGATCTATCAACAACTAAAAAAATTTTTTTTTTTAAAAAATGGTGTTTGAAATGATCACTATTATCCTGTTAATGTATGTAAGTTCTGTAGTAATGCACCATCTTGCATTTCTGATATTAGTCATTTGTCTTCTTCAAATGCACATACCTGTCAGGAGAGAAGTTTATCAGATTTATTTCTTCGAAAAAGCATGTTTCATTGAATTATTTTCGTATTTTACCAACTTCTCTATTTTTCCCACTTCTGTTTGCTTTAGCTTAATTTAATCTACTTTTTATAGTTTTTTTTTTTTTAAGTGGAAACTGATAGACCCAACCTGATCTTTTCTTAAAATTGGGCATCTCCCCACAAAGTCATGAAAAGATAATTTCGGCTTTACTATAAATTACTGCAAATTCTGAACCTGCTTGGAATGCCTGCCCGTGCCTTGAACTCACCCAAGCCTGGCTCTCTGACCAGATAGCAGCCCTCTCTGAAACTTTAGTGATGCCTCACAAATCTTGGCCTTCCCTGGCCAGACAACAACCCTCTCTGAGGCTCTAATGGTCCTCATAAATTCTGATGTTGGGGCAAGCAAAAAAATGTAAACTACCATTAGTGTGATGCTTGTCAGAGTTCTGTTATCTGTAACCCCCCTTTGTGTAACTTTCTGGGCTATAAAGCTGGGCTGCAGGAAAGCTGGGGTGCTGTCTTGTTCCCGCCGTTTTGGGAGGAAGAGGCAGCCCGGCCGGTTGAAATAATCAGCTTGCTTTAATTTGATTTTAATTGGAGTCAGTGGTCTTTTCTTTCGTCCTGGTCTAACAAAACCTGAATCATAGGTTAACGACATTTCTTCCTTTCTAATATAAACTATTTTAATACAATTTTTTTATAAGTTGTAGATGGACACAATACCTTTATTTATTTTTATGTGGTGCTGAGAATTGAACCCAGTGCCTCACGTATAGATAGTGAAGCCAGATTAAAAGATAGGCAGTCAGTGTATATAGGTAAATCAAGTCAGGTCGGATCTAGGAGGCCAATTTTGAGTGAGTCTGGGAAGTTGGAGACTGTCCCCTGAGAGACCTTATCAAGAACCTGCCCATGCTCCAACCTGTTGCCAAGGTAACCTGTCCCAGGACAGGTTATTTCCCCTCCCTACAGGGAGCTATAAGGTTGTTAATGTGTCCTTGGCTACTCCATCCTGCCTTCCCCCTTCAGCCCACCTGTTGTTCACCTTTTGGCCATAGTCAAATCCACAGGAAGAAGAAAGATAAGGGGGGAAAGGCAGGAGAACAAAGGAATCCTAGGACATATAAAAAGGACAGAACACCTGGCATCCTGGGATACCATGTTACCAGCCCTGGCCCACTTCTCCAACTCCCTCGCGGGAGAAGTCTATGTTACCCCTTTTTAAATAAATCCTGCTTCATATGCTTGCCTTGGCATGCTTCTCTAATATCCAAACTTCAACATGTGTCACCAATAACAGTATCACTAGGCAAGCGCTCTACTGCTGAGCCACAACCCCAGCTCCTAATATAAACATTTAATAGCATAAATTTCCCTTTAATCATTGCTATGGAGCACTCTGTTATTTTAATATATAGTATCTTCATGTTCCTTCACTTAAAATTATTTTGCAATATTCATTATAACTTCTTCTTTGACTAAGTGCTTACTTAACATATTTTACTGAATTTATAAATACCTTTCTTTAAGAAATTATACATTTTTACGTTTATTTGCTATAGAAGTTGAGCTTACTCTAACTAATATACTCACTGTCTCTTTTCATCAAGTTATCACCTAGACTATTAGGTTAAATCCTCAAGCACTTAAAAAGATTATGTATGATATGATCTGAGATTATAAATTTGAGAAAACATAACTTACTCTTCACATACAATATCTGAATACAAAATTTTGAGTTTTGCTTCATTATTTTAGAGCTGTCTCATTTTTATTATTTTGTTGGTAAACCATTCCTCCCTCCTTCTAAGTCAGTGCTATCAGGACATTTTTCTTTATCCTTAAAATTCAGACATTTTACAAGCATATGGGAAGATAGATTTTGTCATTAATTTTTTATGCAAAACTGGCCTTTTGATCAGCAAGAATATGTCTTTTTTTCAGTCTGAGTTCAAAATTTAGTAATGCAGAGAACACTGAGCTTTAAAGGAAAAATATCCCTGTTAAACTATAGAACAGACAACTTGTAAACAATTCATGATCCAGATAAAGGAACATAAGGGACAGAAAAGGATTAAAATGTAAGGATGCACTAAAAAGGCCATAAATTACTTTCTAATGTTCCAATTCCCTATAAGTTTTCTGGAATGCAGCAAAACAGGAACATGACTTCAATAGAAAGAGACCATTAACTTCAGAAGCTAACATTTGATAGGACAGTATCCTCTGGGCCAGTCACCTGATTGACCCCCAGCTGCCAGAGATGTTTATGTAAGCTGAAACCTATCTGACCAGACCCTCTAATGGGAAAATACAATCTTGCTCAGAATTTCCCAGTCCCAAGGAAAGTCCATCCCTTTGGATCGCATATATACCACCATTTTTGTACCCAAATAAAAAGCCTGTCTTGACAGCATGTTGAGTTTGCCTACGTTCTGCTCAGAGAGTGCATACCTTTGCCTTTGACTTCCCAGTAAAGATTGTCCTGTCTTTGCTAAGACCTGACTTATCTTTTTCAATGAAGTGAAAAACTTGGAAGGTTTGAGTTGAAATGTCTTCTGACTTTAGAGAGACCTTCTTGGAACCTCCATTTGGTGACAAAGTCATCTATCAGATCCTTAATTTTTCCTATTTTTTTTTCCCCACTAATTTGAGAATCTTTTTTTTTTTTTAACTTTATTTTGTATATTTACTGAGGATTGAACCCAGTGCCTCACACGTACTAGGCAAGCACTTTACCACTGAGCCAAAACCCCAATCCTAATTGGGCAATCTTTAGGACTGAGTTTTCTCTCTTGTCATAATTTAATCTCTGACACATTCTCCCCCAATATTCTTGGAGAACTTCTCAAGCTCATACTCTACACAACTGAAAAATTTCTTCAGTGTGGATTCTATGCTTAACATAATTTAATCCTACTCCTTGATTAAATTTTTAATTGAGATGAAAACTTATGCACAGTAAAAAAAAATGCATACAGATAACTGATGCACATACCAAGATATGAACATTTCTAAAACACAAAAACTGCCCTCAAACTTTCCCAATCAGTATCCCAAAAGGTGACATTCTTTTGACCTCTATCACCTTAGTGTTGCCTGTTCTTCAACTTCATGGAATCAAATAACACATGCTATTTATTTATTTATATATATTTTGCATTACAATTCTTACTACACCATTATACCATAATTTATATCTCTGATTATATATAAGGTATGTTGACACTAAATTCACATCTTCATACATAACACATGCTTTTTATGTGTTACTTCTGCACATGATATTTGAAATTTATTTTTTCAAGTAGTTATTCGTGGCTGTAATACATTGCTATGTGGCATTCTGTTCAATAAACATATCACAATACATTTATCCATTTTGCTCTCAGTGGACTTTTGGGCTCTATATGATTTTTGTTTACTTTGTGTAAAGCAGCCATTCTTCTATTCCTGATAAATATAAGTAGCCATCCAATAATGAAATTGCTGGATGATGGTGTATAACAAATCCAACTTTAAATTTAATTGCTGCTGGGCTGGGTGTGTGGCTCAAGTGGTAGCACACTCACCTGGCAGCGTGCGGTGCATCCTCACCACCACATACAAACAAAGATGTTGTGTCCACCGAAAACTAAAAAAATATTTAAAAATTCTCTCTCTCTCTCTTAAAAAAAAAAAATCAATTGCTGCTGCTGTTGTTGTTCTCTGCTTTACTTACATTCTTGTTGAATTTAAACCAGTTCTAATCTAGTCCTACAGTTTTGTTTTGGAGATTAATACATATGTAAATGACTGAATTTCATGCAAATTATTTCCAACTGCTCTGTATTCAGTGGAAAATTCCTCACAGATTCAAACATTGGTTTTTTTTTTTTTTTTTAATGTATTGTCTCTAAAGTTACAGTGAGGGGCTGGGGTTGTAGCATGTATGGGTCACTGAGTTCAGATCCTTAGCACCACATAAAAATAATCAACAAAATAAAGGTATTGAGCCCATGGGCAACTAAAAAAATTTTTTTAAAAATAAAGTTACAGTGAGGTCTCATCTTGTGAATTTTCATTAATACTTTAATAGAACCGTGGGATTTGGCTAACTGAACTGTCTTCAGTCGGGACCCAATATTTGTCTTCCTTTGTGTGTCCTATAAATGCTGATGCTTTCTAGTATTTCTTCTGTGGCTTTCTTCTCTGGCTACTCTTAATTCTTCAGACACTCTCAACCACTCCCTTGGATTTTGCTAGATGCTGACAAACATTTACTCAAAAGCACCAACACTGATTTTCTTGCATGCATATCTTCCTGCCTTCAGAAGGGAACACCTGTCTTCATATTTCTGCAGTTATGCCAACTTTCTGCCTTACCAGACTACTGCTACTATCTTGTCTGTTACTGACCTTGTCTTTAAAAAACAGTTATCCAGCCCAGCACAGTGGTTCACACCTGTAATCCCAGCAGTTTGGGAGGCTGAGGCAGGAGAATCACAAGTTCAAAGCCAGCTTTAGCAATTTAGTGAGACCCTCAGCAACTCAGTGAGATCCTGTCTTTAAATAAGATACAATAAGGGTCTGGATGATGTGCTAGAGTTCGGGAACCCCAAAAGACCACCAGAGACCAAGATCGATTTAAGCAGCAAAGAGGTGTTTATTGTGAGCTAGTTCAGTCCTCCACGCACACACAGCAACTGGTAATGCTGAGAGGCTCCGAGCCCAGGGTTTGCAGCAGTTTTATACACTCTTTGGGGAAGGCAGGGACTCCACATACATCATAGCATCTCTTAGCAATCATCAAACAATGCTGGAAAATCATAAAACAACTCTAAAATGTGATTAGCAGATTCACTGGAGGGAACAAGTTGGGTAAGAATGATTGGTTAGTACAAGAGGGGGATTCCTTTGAACTGATTGGTTTAGGCACGAGGGGTGTACGTACTAAACTACCTGGTTTCCCAACATGTTAACAACCACCATAAACTACAGGGGTGGGGGTGGTCATCTGGCATCCCAAGATTTTCCCTGTCTCATGCTGATTGGAGGTTGCTAGGGGGTTGCTCTGGGTCCTCACCTAGCCTAACTGAGTCAGGGACACCTGGCACCACAGGTGTTATTTACAGACAAACAACTCAGCAGGGTGGGTATGTGCCTAGGAGTGCTCTGTGGGTTTTTCCAAGGACAAGGGCTACGCCCCCTTCCTTGGACAGGCTTTGCTCTGAGGTAGAGGCTGGTTTCTCAAAAAGGGAGTCACATCAGTTTCTCATGGGGATGTGGTTCAGTGGTTAAGTGCCCTTGGGTTCAATTCCTGGCACACAAACAAAAAACAAACAAACAAAAAACAGTTCTCCAAGCCATTATTCCCAGAAATGTTCCAAGTTTCTCTCTTTCACAATTCTCATGCACTATGTTTGTTGGGAAAAAGTATAACGCAGCCGTACCCCAGAAAAAACCCCAACATGGTGCCTAAGGAGCTTCCCTTCCTACTTTCCCCTTTATTTACTGGCGCGAAAAGTTCCCGCGGGTTCGAACTCTCCTGCCTGCGCCAATATTTCAGATCTCGCTGGCAGGGAACCTTAACCCCAATAAGAACTAATTCCGTGGGCTCCAGAACTGATATCTGGAAGAACTTGCCAATAAACGGGTGGCCGGCCATTTATCTAAGCCCTGCCATCTCTCCTTAGATCTATATAAGCACACCACCTTTTGCAATAAAGTGGAACTCTCCCCAGGGAATTGTCTTGCGTGGAGGCTTCTTTCAATGTTTGATAAATTCCAACGCTTAAATGGCTCTGGATACTTTCCTTCCCTTTCCATTTTTCTAGGGTCGTCAGTTTAGCTCAGAACCTTACCTATTCTGCTGTACTATTTCATTTACTGACCTCTCTGTTTCACACTACTTCAAATTTTCAACCACAGCTCTGCCCAGGTGTGTCTTTAACCTGGCTACCTCTCCAGCAACTCCTTCTATTTTTCCCTACCTCATTTCCTAGGCTGCAGATTCACTAGACTCCTAGCAGTTCTCTGGACTAATTATGTTGCTCAATAATTTCATGACATTCTATTCTGCACGTTGCTTACCCTGCCCTGAATATCCTGCTCCTACTCCTTTCCCCAGATAACTTTATATTACTCGTGGCTTCCCAGGGACTTGAATTACCTTACTCTATGCTCACACCAAATTAAATTTGAATTCAGTGTTTTTGTGTGTTTTATCTTTGATAGTCTGCAGGAACCTATTGTTTCAATCAGTTCCTGAATTTAACGCCTAAAATTTTAGTTATAAACAATGCTTCACATTAGGTGTAGGTTCATAAAACTACTAAATATACAGTAATTACTGTATAAATTGCTTCATTAATTCATTAATATGATAACAATCAGAGTATCCACCTCAAAAAACAAAAGCTATTCTTAGCTTTATCACTTTTTAGAAAACAAAAAGAGGAGAAAAAAGAAAATATATTTGGCATCATCATTTATACCTCAATATAACAATTTTAGTTTTATATTTTATAACCTTATACAATTCTGTATAAAAAAAAACATGTATCTTGATTCCAAATATTTCTTAAATGGAGGAAATTCAAACAGAGTCTACTCTGTTATAAATAAAATAAAGCTCTTAGTTTGAAAGTTGATGATTAAATTCCATATATAAAGTTAGGAGGTTGAAGGTTATATCCTTAAATTTAGAAGCTGGAGTTTAGAAGTTGCAGGTTATATTGCATACATAAATGTCTTAATAATTTTTGACAAGAGAAACTTTATTTTACATTGAAATAGAAGGATTCACGAGAGAGAAAACCTTCTACTTAAATAGAACATGGTTATATTGGTTTTGTTGGAACTGTGCTTTAACCTAATTAATGAGTCCCTGCCAGGGAGGAGGAACAGATTCTGGTGGAGCAACCACTTGGGAATTTGAATCTACAATCAATGGTTATATAGTTGGAGCTAAGGATAAGGCTAGAACTCAGATTTATATAAAAACCTAGAAAATTCAGAGAAGAAAAAAAGAGAAATTTTCTAAAACTTAGATACAAACAAGGAAATATCCTCTTCAGGATAGAGCATCTGGCTTGTGATTTTTATTTCTTCATTTATTTGAAATTTCACTATTTGGGGATGAGGATGTAGTTTAGTGGTAGAGCACTTGCCTAGTATTTGTAAAGCTCTGGGTTCAATCCCCAATATAGAATAAAAAAAAAATCCATATACTTAAAATTTTACTGTTAGCAGTATTTATATCATAATATTATCTTTTTACTATTGGTTTATTTGAATTTATTAAGTTATTACATTGATTAAGAAAAATACTGCATAATAAATAACTAATAAGTATATAAAATAGTAATGGTCAACTCTCAACTATTCATACCAAAGGAAGGATAGGCTGGGTTCAAGTCATTGAGAACTATTCATCCCTCTGGCTAGGCAGAAATTTGGTCATGCTTCTAGTGGCAATAGCATTGTGGTCCTGATTCAGGTGTCAACAGGCTTTTTTGGAGTCAGACACGCTACCGTTGCACCATGAGGTCCTTCAACAGGCTTTTTTGAATGGCAGAGAATAGTTGCTGCCACATTCAACTTATCTAGTGAAAAAGAAATTTTGCATAAAATAATCACATTTTGACTAAACAATAGCAAACTTTTGGTTTATAAATACTATTTATAAGGTGACTTTTGCTTTTGAAAGTTCAACAAACACAGAGCACAAACCATGGGCTGGAGTTATATGGTGAATGCTGTGGAAATGTGACTCCCAACCCCGTGCATGTCAGACTCACTGGGTGAAGTAGTAAGGCAAGAGACTCAAGAACTCTTCTTGTGCATGCATTGATTTTCTCAGCCAGTGCATACTCAGAAGATAAGTGTTATCCAGTTCACATGACTTTGGTTTTGTTTTGTTTTGGTACCAGAGATTGAAGCCAGGGGCGCTTTACCACTGAGCTTCCTTCTTATGTTTTATTTCAAGACAGGGTCTGGCTGAGTTGCTTAGGGCCTCACTAAATTGCTGAAGCTGACTTTGAATTTCTGATCCTCCTGCCTCAGACTTGCAAACTACTGGGTTTACAGGCATGCACCACTGCACCTGGCTTTTTTCTGTTTTTTAAAGGGACTAAAAGGCCATTTCCTCAAAAATGCTATAGTTCACAAAAATGGATAGGGTATGCTCTCTGCTCTTGGGAACACATCTATTGACATGTATATTCTGAATATCATTATGATGCTATTTAGTAAATAAATCAGGAATGACTGTTCCAGTTTGACAGAAGAAGAAATCAAGTAGCAGGGGAATTAAATAACTTTATTATAGCCTCTGTACCATAACAAATTATCTTTGAATAATAGGTTAAGACTCATCTCTTTTAACTTGAAGTCTAGTTTTTCCTTTTCTTCTCCTAAACTATTCAGTGTCTTGAGTTCATAGCATTTTTTTCCCCTAAGATACCAAAGCACTTTGACTATAACTACTGAAGCCTTTTAATCTGTGGCTAGATGTATTTTAGTTTTTTTCTTGTTTACTTGTTACAAAACTAATCTTGCACTGTTTTTATTTTCATATATTTCATAACTTGAGTAGACTCCAAGTAACTAACTCTCCAAGTAGACCTACATCACCTGTGACCTCAACAAGTACCTGACCAGTGTCGTTGGCATTTGCAAGAAAGTAACATGGCTACAACATGGTTTTGAACTAGACTGTGCTGAGAATACTTTCTAAAAATATTAGGGGGCTGGAGATATAGCTCAGTTGGTAGAGTGCTTACCTCACATGCACAAGGCCCTGAGTTCAATCCCCAACATCACAAAAATAAATAAAGTTTTCAACAAAATTTTAAAGAAACAGATGATGAAATTGAAAACTATATATATGGTGGTGATTTATGCATGAAAGGGTTCATGGAAATTCAACTAGCAGATCTAAACAGAGAGAAAAGACCAAGACTGTGGCCTTACTTTTAAAAGATTGGTAAATGAATATTCATTTAAATGTTTCCAGTTAAGATGTTGAATATATGTTTTAATTTTTTCAACTCTCAATCTTAGTAACTTTTATGATTAGACAACTAACTACCAATGTTGATCTTACTGGCTCAGTGAGTTTTTACTATATCCTTGGGCATACTTGAAAACAATCTTTAGGAATTCAGAAATTAGGATTGAAAATTTCCCTGGATTAATGAAGTTGATCACTACATGGATGGTTCGTCCGATTTTTGTTTCCATGCTTGACTTTGCTTTTCTTTCTATGTAAATTCTAAAACAAAATTTTTAAAATTTAATCTTACTTTTTCAAAACTTGATATACTCTCAGGCATCCCTGGAAGATCATCAGGGATAGAAAGGCTACATTTATAAACTGAGAGTCAATCTGAATTCAAATGAAGCAATAGCTTCATTTCCATAATGTACCAGTTATTGAATCTACAGACTCTTATGTCAATAGCATGAAGACCAGATGAAATTTCCAAATAAAGGCAAAAGTATCCAGTGTGCTCAACTTCACTAGCAATCCTAAAAATACAAACCAAACAATAAAGTGCCAATGATGTGCAATGAAGTTACATCTATTAGATGATAAACTCCCTCCACCCAGCCAGTTCTGGGGAAGAATTTTTATCCCAAGTTGCCGAAGTCTGGCTGGGCACAAATAACCGGGAGGTCAAGCCACTTGTAGGTTCAGGCAGGAATGAACTTTATTTCCGAAAACACGCGAACGCCACCCACGGGAACTCTCCAGGAACTCCCCAAGAGATCAACTGAAACTCAACGGGAACTCCGCAAGAACTCAACCATCACCATCCTAATGGCTCGATGGCGCCACCTCTCAACCACTCCCCCTGGCAAAATGCCAGGCACCATCCCCAGTCGGCTGTGGCTCTCAACATCTCTCCCCTTCTGTTTAATTAAACAACAAGTGTGTGGCTTAGGGACCGTGCCTGTCTTAGGTTGTCCAATACTACATATGGTCCTTACCCATCATCAGATGAACTGACCTCAAGGCGTCAGCCTCCTGTCTTAGGTTCGTACCATTGCAATTGGATCTTACCTGTCATTGACTACCAGCCCAGCATTTAGCCATACTTGTGGATAATGGTTTTTACACAAACACCATAAACAACCTGCTACAAGCAGAAAGGGGAGGATACAAAATGCCACGATATCAAGCCACTGATGGCTCCTTTTGGAAAAATTGTACCATCAATGACCCCATCAGCAAAGATACCCCGGCACTACCACAATTCACTGCACCAACAGATAGTTCACAATGCATACAAGTGATACATAGTCCAGGCAAGTTCTGCAAGCAGTTCAAAGAAGAGAAATCCATTAATATATCCATTTCCTCCCAAAGTAAATCGACTCCTTGATTGAGTATCACTTGTTGAGTTACATTATTCATTGATGCATCAGTTTATACAGTTTGTTGTGATAGCTATCGCAAAAGCTGTAGTTTGGTTTTATCTTTGTCTTCACTGGCACTGGGATGAAGATAGGAATTCTGGCAATGATGGCTAAGAAAAAATTATGTAACATTCCAGCAGGCACTAAAAAAAGCAATTTTCTAAACAATTTAGTATCCTGAATAGAATTAGATATAATGAAAAGGAAAGGTGAAAGTAAACAAACAGATCTGTTAACCTCCTTTTTTGTTCACACTTTTTAAAAATCGTCAACAGTTGTTTACCCAATTTAAATTAAATCATTTAAATCATGTGAATTAAAAAAATATTTGGATCCATTTTTTCATGAGCACTCCTCATATATGATATATGGATATATGCACATACAGACATACAACACAAAACACAAGTGTGCACACATAACACAATACATATAACACATAACATAATAGTAAAGGCCTTGTAGTTTTTCACAGGTGAAATCCCTATTGCAATGGTCAAAAACACCACAGACAAAAAATAGAACTGATCAGAAAAACATTAACCTAGGTCTGTATGACCTCAAAAAATAAAATAGAACTTCATGGTGTGGGAGAGGGCAATAATAAAATAGATATTGAAAAAAGCATCCCAGTTACCACCTGGGTTTGACTCTTCTTTTGATATCCCATCCTTCTTCCTGTAACTTGCATATGGGTCTGAAGGTATTCCCACAAGCAAGCCCCAAGGTTTCTTACATTTGAAATAGGCCTTAATGGTGTTCATTATTCATTAGCCTCCAGGTGTGGGAGAACCACTGTCGCAGATGTAAGGATAGCCAAACTGGAGTTTTGGATATCAGCTGTTATGGATTTGAGCTAAATCATCTTCTTTTTGGTCTGTAGAAATAGCTTTAGTTAGTCTCTCTGGAATCCAAATAGGCTGTTGTTTTCCCTGTGGAAACACACAAACACAACCGCGACTCCAGACAATCACTAGGTCAGGACCTTTCCATTGTCCTGTTAGAATATCCTTCCAAAGTGCCTTGGGCTTATGTACATTTTTTGGACACATGTGCCTTTCTGCAGCACTAAGCCCTGATGAATCCAAATTTAAAAAGTTTAGAGTAAAAAGGGTTATTTTAAGTTTATCTTTGGGGGATATATACCTGCCGCGACCCCTCACCAGCAAGGAGGACACGACACAGGATTCTTCTTTCAGCAGTTTATTCAGGCCTTTACTTATGTGTCTCTGGAAGCTTCTTCTTCTCTAACCCGCACCCCCCAGCCTAATAAAGCATACCAAGCCCCAATGCAAAGCCGCCACATGGACCTTTCTCATAGGGTGTTTTACAGCAACGTGCCATCTCTCCCAAAATAAGGAGTTGTTTAACACAGGCCACGGAGCTTATCAGCGCCATCTTGTAATGGCGACCACGGTCCGCTGACATGGCTCACCACAGTTCCCCCTTTTTGTTTAACTAAAACAACACAGGCGAGAGTAGAGGTCCTATCCCACTGTGCAGAAGTGGCTGCATAGTATGGCTCAGCCCTAGGGGGGCCCTTCCCTAGATCTGACTCCATATCAGCCGACACCTTTTTTCGTGAGGCGAGGCGTGGACGCGTCAAACCCGCATGCAATAGGACATGCTCTCCTTGAGGTCCCGGTCCACTGCGAGATCACTCAAGTGCAGTGCCTTGCCTCAAATCCTGTATCATGACGCTGGTGAACAGACGGGGGGTAGCCAAGACCGTCTTTTATTGGCCTTACGCCAATTTGTTCTCGCCATGCCTGAGTCAGCCAAATCCGCATGAGGGAAGTCACAAATAAGCTGGCCACACCCAGAGAGAAAGGCACGGACCTTAAAGCAACAGATAAGCACCTCCAGTCCGGAAACCCATCTGCGTGTAATGGTAGCAAGACCTGCAGAGTGCAAGGGCTTTCCAATACTAGAAGTGTAACAAAAGAAAGACATGTCATTCCCAGTGCAATGTTAAAATAACTTGGGGTGCAACGACCATGTCGAAAATTTACTGCTTAAGCTGCACAAGCCAGACCTGAGGCGAGATACCATTTTCTAGAGCTGCAAAAGCTTGCACGATCATAGCCTTATCTTGAGCACTGCGGGCCTTAAGGCGACAGAGAAACCACAAACAGAGGAACATACCGAAGCAACACAATGCACCAAAAATGCCTACTCCCACCCACTCCTTAAAAAAGGAAAAAGCAGAAGAAATCCAATTAGTGAATTGACCCAAAGTCATGGGATCAACATGGGTGTTATTCAAGACAGCTATCTGAGTCAGTTGAGACTGGATCATGTCTTCCGCCGTCATGGACCAATTCTCGGCCAAATAGTCACCGATGATGCGGGAAGCATTCCTGGAATCATTAAATCTGAAAGAGGTTATACACAAATGTGCACGTTGGTCAATGCAACCCAAAAGTACCAGGTCAGACAATTCTTCTATCTGAGCTTGAAGTAGATCTATTCTTTGGTTAGCAGCTAAAATCCCTGACAAAAGATGTTGGTTAATTTTATTTTGAGATTCGAGTATGGTGGAAGTTTGTTGAATAACATTATTAATAGTGGCAGCAGTTTGTACTTGACTGGCCATGGCTACTCCAGTTGTAACTGCTGCAGCAGCAGACACTGCCACGGCTGTCACTATAGTTGTTGTAATCCCAAAATCCCTGCGGGCTTGGAGAAAACAGCCAAAGTCTTAATTATTTTAAAATCTAAAGGCTCATGGTACCTTCCCCTATTATTGTCCTGAAAAACTGGGTATGCTAGTCCCATGTCTGTATTAACTGTTCTCCACACTTAGATATGGAAAGTCCTCCCGGAGCCTTGGACTCCACCCACATACGGGGGCGGAACTACTGGAGGCGCGGGGAAGGGTGGAGCAGCATCAAGTACTGGCTCCTCCTCTAGATTCTCAACTTCCTCCCCAGAACTGGATTTATTACCCTTCTCACAGCAGGCTTTTACATCTGTTATTTCCCGTTTTTTCTTTTTTATCTTAGTCTTACATAATTGTTGTAATAACTTGTCCAATTCCTCAGAACTGTCCGAGCTACTTGTGTCCTTGGGAGTTTTTAACTCAGTCAAGTCCAGATAGAGCCTTCTCCTCTGTTTAACTTCAGACTCCCTTGTCTGTTCACCACTCTTACTTCTAATACTTTCTGGTACCTCGCTATGTGACCCCTCCGATTTTTCTTCATGCAATTGCTCAAGAACGGCCTGACCCTCGCTCACAGCTTTCTGGCATTTACCATCCATTATACACCCCCTCACTAATTTCCAAAGCGGAATGGTACCGCCCTTTAAAGTTCCTTGTTTGTAAGCGAAATCCAGATCTTTCCCTAATTTGTCCCAACTGGGAATCGTGAGACTCCCTGAAAAAGCAAACCAAGGAGCTACAGAGTCAGTCTCTTCTAAAAACCTCTGTAATGTGCTCCGCTTCACTTTAAGTCCCTTAGAACGCAGTAACCCGTCCAAGGCCAGCAAAATTGGGCTTGAGGAAGTAGCGCCTATACTGTTCCAAGCAGTATAAAGAAAGTGAAAGTACAAAACCCCGCTCTCTCCTTATTTACAGAGGAGCGTCTTATTTTATTATTTTTCCCCGCTCTCTCTTTATCTACAGAGGAGCGTCTTATTTTATTATTTTTTCCCCGCTCTCTCTTTATCTACAGAGGAGTGTCTTATTTTATTATTTTTTCCCCGCTCTCTCTTTATCTACAAAGGAGCGTCTTATTTTATTATTTTTCCCCCGCTCTCTCTTTATCTACAGAGGAGCGTCTTATTTATTACTTTTCCCCCGCTCTCTCTTTAATTACCGAGGAGCGTCTTATTTATTATTTTTTCCCCGCTCTCTCTTTAATTACCGAGGAGCGCCCGCTTTCATTTGCGGATTCCCACTTTACCTGGGAACTTACCGGTGCACCACCCTGACTGCTGAAAGTTCTGGATCCTGGGTCTGAGGAGGTGTCCCCGTCCGGACCACCACCTGCCGCGACCCCTTGCCAGCAAGGAGGACACGACACAGGATTCTTCTTTCAGCAGTTTATTCAGGCCTTTACTTATGTGTCTCTGGAAGCTTCTTCTTATCTAATCCGCACCCCCCAGCCTAATAAAGCATACCAAGCCCCAATGCAAAGCCACCACGTGGACCTTTCTCATAGGGTGTTTTACAGCAACGTGCCATCTCTCCCAAAATAAGGAGTTGTTTAACACAGGCCATGGCGCTTATCAGTGCCATCTTGTAATGGCGACCACGGTCCGCTGACACGGCTCACCACATATACCCCTTCCCAATTCCGTCTTTTTGCTTTAATAAGTACATTTTAATAGTTTGATGAGCTCTTTTAACTATGCCTTATCCCTGTGGATTGTATGGTATTCCTGTTATATGAGTAATGCCAAATGATGAGCAAAATTGTTTAAAAGAGGTAGAAGTATAGACAGGGCCATTATCTGTTTTTAACTGTTTTGGAACGCCCACAGTGGCAAAATTTTGTAAGCAATGAGCTATAATATCTTTAGTTTGTTCTCTGGTATGAAGGGAGCCCATCAAAAATCCAACAGAAGTATCAACTGTAACATGCAAATATTTTAATTTTCCAAATTCTGGCAAGTGTGTGACGTCCATCTGTCAAATATGGTTACGTATCAGTCCTCTAGGATTGACTCCAAGATTAACTTGTGGTAAAAAGGTCACACAATTTTGACATTGTTTTATTATTTGTCTAGCTTGTTCCTTAGTTATTTTAAAATGCTTTTTTAAAGTATTTGCATTGACATGGAAGGATTTATGAAAATTTGTAGCTTCTTCTAGCGTAGAAAAAATATGTATGTCATGTGTAGTTTTATCTGCTAAATCATTGCCCAAACTAAGGGCTCCAGGCAATCCTGTATGTGCCCTGATATGTCCTATAAAGAATAGTAAAGGCACAATAACACAATAGTAAAGGCCTTGTAGCTTTTTTCAGGTGAAATCTCATTGCAATGTTTAAGAACTCCACAGTTGATCAAAAATAGAACTGATCAGAAAACATTAACTTGTCTGTAGGATCAAAATCATGAGCTAAAAAAAAGGAATACAGAATCTAAGAAAAAGTGAGAGTCCTAAAAAAGATGACTGGCCAGTAGTTAGTAAATATCATACAATTTACTTCTTGGTTTGGTCTAGTTTGAGTTCAGGTAAAAAGACACTTTTACTCTTTTTTTTTCCCTTGGGCCTGAGCTCCAAGCTTCTTCTCCAAGCTTAAGCCCTGGCTGAGGTTTGGAAGGAACTGGGAAAACCGGAATTCTGAGCAGAAACCTCATGTCTGAGGCATTTTAACCATAAGTCATAATTTTTTTCCAGGTTTGGATGTTGAGAATTATGATACAAGTTTAAGATGTAATTCCCAAAATTTTATATATATATATATTTTTTACACTAGAAAAACTTGCTCACATAAAACTGGAAATAGGATCTCTACCATCAGGAGAAATTTCTTTAGGATCATTAAGCTACTTTCTTTGTTCTGAAGTTCCTAAAGTAGTATTAAGTTATATTAAATCACCTGAAAATTTTTAAAAAGAACCATACACTACCATGTGTATCCAAAATTAAGCTTTGAAAATTTCCAAGACTGTTGCTATTTAAGGTCATTTTAATAAACCAGGCCCACGTTCCAATTTAACACTTTTTTTTTCTGAATTTTACACACGGAGGGGAACAGATACCATATCATAATTTACTATCCTTGACCAAATTAATGCGCTGGTATACCTAGTGAAATCTTCTCAGGCTACCCAGTTCAAAATTGAAACTTTTTAATTTTTTTTTTTTTTGTAAACAGAGGTGGAGTAATCCTTAAAGTGCAGGTAAGAAATGAGGGAGCTCCCCAGAGCAAAATGGCTCTGGCAGCTGCTGGGAGTCCCTTAGTTCTATCCTCCACTTATAAGATTAATCCTTCTGAAAGCAGAGTGGGGACTCCTTAAAAGTCCCTTCGGGAGTGTCAAAATTTGTGACTGGAAATTTGGTTCCCATCCCCCAAAGTCAATTAACACCAATTTAATAATGAGGACAGGGTTTTGAGCAGGCATTTTTATTGGCGCTCAAGGCGACTACGGGAAGAAAAGAAGACACTGCTTCCCTAGTCTCAGTATTTAGCCTTAGATGGAATTTACCACCCACTTTGGGCTGCATTCCCAAGCAACCCGACCCCGGGAAGACCCGTTCGCTTCTTTGGCCCCGGGATTTGGTGATCGCTGCAGCCGAGGAGGGCTGTAACACTCGGGGGGTTTGGGACCCGGTCCCTTCTACCCCCACGAGGAGGGAGAGGGCGGGTGCCCCCGAGCTGCCTTCCCCGCTTGCCGGGCGGAGGGAGGGGGGGCAGTCCCCTGCCGACTCCACCTCCGACCCCGCCCGCCCCACTGTGGTGGAAATGCGCCCAGTGGCAGCCGGTTGCCAGCAGAGGAGGGGGAGGGACGGTCCCCCATAGACCTTACCCCCTGACCCCGCCCGCCCGTCCCCCGCACCCGCCTGAGTACCCCCCCTCCCGGGAGGGGAGACGGTGAGGGGGTTCAGAGGACAGGTGGGTGGAGGGGCCGGGAGGAACAGGGACGGGACAGATCCTCCATACCGCCGGGTGGAACCCTCCGGGCGGACTACACGGACCCCACCCATGCAGGAGATTCGCAGAGGTCCTACCAGGTCCAGCGTTTTACTGTAAAAGAAAGTTTCTGGGCCCTTGAGTGGGATCAAGGGTCAGGGACAGAGACGTGGAATAGCTTTGTCCCATACTGGGAGTTACTCAAAGACAATACAAACGTGACACAACATGGACACACAGTAAACGTTTAACACAAGTCCAGAAGCAAAGGTTAAAGACAGGCAGTAAACTCAACCTGAAGAAAAAAAAGAATTGCCGGCAAAGCCAGACGGGTTGGCAGCAGAATTCACCTGACGAGGGCTCTTTTGTCCCTCTACCTGATGGGGGGCACTTCCCCCCGAGTCCCCTAAGGCGTCCCTTAGGGGGTGTTCTGTGGCTTCAGGGCACATCTGTCTGCCACTGCCAGGGGGAGCTTACGCCCTCCGCTGGCAGCCACACGCTGCCAACCCAAACCAAAGCTCTGAGAGCTTACGCTCTCTGGGAGGTTACGTTCTCCACTGAGCCAGAAACCAAACCTGAGTGATCACAAAGGAAGAACAAGAAGGAGAAGAAGGAGGAGAGAGGCGCCTTACTTACCCCCTAAAGCAGTCCGTTGGAGTCTGCCTGTCCGGCGATGCGCAGTTCCCGGCCAACGCACCAAATGTAAGGGCCGGCAAAGCGTCGGAGGAAGAGACCACAAGAGACTGGCTTCATGCAATAAGAAGGAGGGAGTTTATTAATTCAGCATGCTCCTGGCTCACTCAGGAAGATAGAGCAGCCCAGAGCCCCGAGCAGAGGTCAAGCAGTGCTTAAGTACACTTTTTGGGGAGGGCGGGGACTTTGCATACATCAGAACAAATCATCATGAGGCACGGGAAAATTGAACAACAACTCTGAGACATGATTAGCACATTCATTGGAGGGAACAGTCTGGGCAGGGGTGATTGGTCACTTCTAAGCAGGGTACACATTTAAACTGATTGGTTTTGGGGCCTGGATGCCTACGTGCTGAGCTACTCAGAGCCCCTAGCTATTAAACAGCCAGAGGATCAGGAGGAATATTTACTGGGCAGTTTGGGTATTGTCCTAACAGAGGAATTTAACAATACCTGGCCTTCACTTTTAAACTCAGGCCCTGCAGCTTGGAAACTTTACAATGCTCTGTCTTTTACAGTTTAACTCAGGCTTTGCGGCTTAGAATCAGCTTAGAAATTTTACCCTTACAGTTACTCTGTTGAGATGAATTCCTAGGTATATTTGAACTATTTCAGTTAGGAATTTTAAGACCACTCTGCATTGATAAATCTAGGATCAAGAAAAAAACAGATAATGACATAAGACACAAATAGTGTCAGGACACTGGGATCTTTCTACGGATCCTCTCTATTGTCTCCAAGTGACCAGTAAGGAATTGGGCTTTACAGTCAGTCAGACCTGGCTTCAAATTTCAGCTCTGTTACCTACTGTCTGTGTGATTTGAACAAACTATTGAACGTTTCTAAGCCTCAGTTTCCTCATCTGTATAAAGGTTGATCAAAACTAATAAAAATCAACTCAGAGGGTAATAATGAGGAATATGGTTTTTAACACAATCCCTGGCATGTGATAAGTTTCAATAAATAGTAATTAAGTTACGGTGGCAATTCCCCAGGGAAGGAGTTTGGAATCCAGGAGGCAGAGCAGCCCAACACAGAATCCTGTTCTTCAGGTCTGACTACAGACAAGAAATAAGTGAGGTGTGCCATAAGGAACAAGTGAGGTGCCATGTACCCAGGGCAAGTACTGCAGGGAGACTTGAACTGGGGAAACTCCTGCCAGCGCTCTGGTTTGAACTCTGACTTTTCCCAGGAATTATTGGGTCTAAAATCACCCGTGTTTTATTCACATCTGACCAAGGCAAATATGCCATGTTGAGAAGAAACAACATGTGAAGATCAAGACAGAGGACAAAGAGAGCATTCAGGGGCTGAGGTTGTGGCTCAGCGGTAGAGCGCTCCCCTAGCATGGGCAAGGCCTTGGGTTCAATCCTCAGCACCACATAAAAATAAATTAACTAATTAAAGATATTGTATCTAACTACATTTAATATATATGAGAGAGAGAGAGAGCATCCATCCCTAGAAAAGTCAATGGAGCCCTGTGTTCAACAGGCTTTGCAAGCCAAATTTTGCCTAGCTTGGGGCAATTATGGTAGGACAGGAAGAAGTCCCTGGGCGTGACTGGTTGGCAGCAGGTAATGGTCATCTGACTACCTGGGAAATACAGAGTTTATTTTATCTGATTACCTGGGAATTGCCTAAGAGACTTTTTCCTTTCCTGATTCCAGAGAACTGCTGAGAGGATGTTTCCATTACAGTTCAAATGAAAAGATTAGATGATGCTGGTCCCCGGGAATAGGCAAGGGAGCAAAAGTGTACATTACTTTTTTTTTTTTTTTAGTTTTTGGCGGACACAACATCTTTGTTTGTATGTGGTGCTGAGGATCGAATCCAGGCCGCACGCATGCCAGGAGAGCGCGCTACCACTTGAGCCACATCCCCAGCCCCAAGTGCACATTACTTGATTTTGCCTTTTATGTACCTTTGACATTCTTCATAATAAGAACCCCAAACTAGAATGTTACAGAGGAGAGAGACAGAGACAGACAGACAGACAGACAGACAGAAGGCTGCGTCTGGCTTCTGATCTCACAGCCATTGCAGTATACTGAGCTCCATAGAGACAGTGCTGGGGCATTGGCCAACCCTGTGCCTCACTGAGGACAAACAACTAAACATGGCCAAAGGGCATCCTAAGAAGGCCAGAAGCAAAATGTCATCCTATGCATTCTTTGTGCAAACTTGCCAGGAGGAAGCATAAGAAAAATTGTCAAGGCTGAAAGAAGCAAGAAAAAGAAGCAAGAGGAGGAAGATGTGGAAGACGAAGAGGATGAAGAGGAAAGGGAAGATGAAGAAGATGATGAATAATTTGGTTCTAGTGCAGTTTTTTTTTTAACTCTCCTGTACACAGCTGTGTAAGATTTGTTTTTAAACTGTACAGTATCTTCTTTTGTATAGCTAACACACTACCGAATGTGTCTTTAGATAACCCTGTCCTGGTGGTATTTTTTTTCTTTTTTTTTTTTAATGTTTATTTTTGGACACAATCCCTTTATTTTATTTATTTTTATGTGGTGCTGAGGATGGAACCCAGGGCCTGCCAAGTGCTAGGTTAGTGCTCTACCGCTGAGCCACAACTCCAGCCCCCTGATAGTATTTTTCAATATCCATTTGAACTGGGGAAACTCCTGCCAGCGCTCTGGTTTGAACTCTGACTTGCCTGGTACAGCTGTAAATTGGCATGGAAATTTAAGAAGGTTCTTGTTGGTGCACAGCACAAATTAGTTATATATGGGGATGGTAGTTGTTCATCTTCAGTTGTCTCCAGTGTTGTTCTGTTAACTGAATACCACTCTGTAATTGCAAAAAAAAGAAAAAAAAAGTTGCAGCTGTTTTGTTGACATTCTGAATGCTTCTAAGTAAAAACAGGGTTTGTTTTTTTTTTAAATTAAAAATAAAGAACCAAAAACTGAGATAAGAAAAATGAACAAAAATTTTAAAACAATGAATTTCCCCCCTCCACCTCTTTTATGAACCCCACCACACCCTGAACCATACACATGATTATTAAAATCTGTATTAAGGACTGTGTTTCTCATTGCAATCCCTTGCCATGCAAGAGAAATGATGCAGATTTAGTTCCATGATGCTTGAAACTCCAAAGTTTCTTTATCATTCAAGGAGAAGGAATGCTCCTCAAATTAACACAACAAGTTGCTTCCCTTCTCTGCTTGAAATCCTTCCCTAGTTTTCCATTACTGTCCATTTGAAAGGAATGCTGGTTTCTTTAGGACCAGGATCCAGGATGCATTTATTCTCCTGTTTCATCTCCTATTTCCTGTTGTTCTCCCTCCAACAATGCAGTACCCTCTTTCTTGGAGGTACTTTGCCCTTCACCTCTCTTGGTCAGGCTCTTTTTTACTTCCTGGAATGTTCTCCTTACACACACACACACACACACACACACACACACACACACACACACCTGTCCATCCTTTCCTCTCTCTCTACATTAGACCAGAGCCTTGCAAGGCCTTCTCAAACCCCTCCTCAAACCTTTTATGTGCACATAATATTGGTCATGACCTCTATTATGTTTACAAATTTTTATTATAATTGTCATATTTCTCCCCTGCAGGAAAGCTAAGTCTTTTAAGTACAGGAGTGATTTATTTATTTTTTTTAGGAATACTTAATAAATCCAATGAATTCTAAAGCAAAATTGGCAGTTTTGGAGGCATTTTCAAGTATATCGTTTTCACAGATTCTTAAAACAACTCAGTTTTGAGGGGTGTGGTAGGGTACACTTGTCATCCCAGCGAAATATTGATGTTCTGTTAACCGAATACCACTCTGTAATGTTTTCCTTCTCCTTTCCCCAAACACACACACACACACACACACACACACACACCTCTGTCCATAATTTCTTCTTCCTCTATATCAGACCAGAGCCTTGCCTTTTCTACAGGAACTTCCCAACCCTCTCCACAAATTATAATTATAATGGGAGGCTAGAATAGGAGGATCACAAGTTTGAGGCCAAACTGGGTAACTCAGTGAGACCCTGTCTCAAAATATAAAGGGCTCAGTATGCACTTCGGTGGTAGAGAGCTCCTGGGTTCCATCTCCAGGACTAAAAACAGAAAGAAAACACAACTCAGCGTTTAACCTATCAATCGTGTGCTTTTATTGTCCTCCTGACGATTTTGCAAATAAGGAAGTCCAGGTTCCTGTAGGTGGGTACCTGGGCTTCAGCTATTCTGCTGGCTCCTGTTCCACGGGGGTCTTCAATGTTCTCTTGACTACAAAACCCAGGGAATTTGGAAACTTCTCACACTGTTCAATACATCCCGTCTTTTTACTTACAGTCTGGACAAGGGAGTCAGGGGGCCTGGGTATTTAGGCTTCACCAGTTTTAAGATTTTTAACTTTGCTGGACCTCAGCTGTCTCATCTATAAAATGTCAGGGTGACACCAAATAAGGAATTCTCAAATAGTTTACATTTCACACCCATTAATCTTTCTAATCCATAGAGTCCCAACTTTCATGCTTCCTACTGTCCAATAGATGCCTGTCTCCCTCAAAATTTTATCCTACTGTAGGTTTGCTGTGTCACCTTGAGTGCTTTGGTGCATGATTTTCTATGTCCACTGCGAAGGTGGCTTTCTTCTGATGTCTTATGAGTACATGCCTTTGCTTTACAACCAAGGACACTCTTCCTTGATTCACCACCTAACCACCAGAGACAAAGGAAGGGCCCCTTTCCTTCTCCTTACCTTCCTTATCACATTCTTTGAAGTCCTTCTTTTCCAACCAGCAGGAGCAATAAGCTTTCCTAGACAGAGTGGTGTTTACCCTAATCAGTGCTCATAAAAGGAACTGGGTTCTGCTCTGATAGAAATAAAGAGAGAGAAAGGGAAAGAGAAAGAGAAAGAAAGATGTTTCTATCCAACTTATTTACGTAAGCTTTAAAGACATGAAAGGGTTCTGATGTATGTTAATGCTATGGTTTTAAAACACGTAATTCTGTTAATAGTCTGAAACCTTGCTGAGAATATTGTTTATCATTGTGGAGAACACAAAATAAATTCTGATGGTATGATTAAAAAAATCATCATAGCTCTAACATATACATATAAAACTCATTCTATTAGAAATTAAGTTATAGCTGTTCCTCAGTATCTGCAGGAGATTGATTGGCTCAGATACCAAAATATTTGAATTCCCCAACTCCCTCAATATAGTATTTGCACATAAAGTGTACATGTCCTCCTGTATATACTTTAAATCTTCTCTGGATTACTTACAATGCATAATCCAAACGACATTTAAATAGTTGCTAGTGTAACGGTGGTCCACGTCACCTTTTGAATATAGCTCTGAGACTTATTTTTAAAAGGGACCTGTTTTTCTTTCCTCTTCTCCCTCTCCTCCTCCCTAACCTGGGGATGGGGAACAAGATTACCTTCAGTTTTATCTGTGCTCCACAGGAAGGGGATGTCTGCCAGGGGATCTAGGAAGTTACTACCTCCCAAATTCACAAGTGAATCCTAACACACCATCAGGGTGCCCCGGGGCCCCTGGTCGGGGCACACCTGGAATGTAGACTTTGAATAGCCCCTTGGAAAGCCCCTTGTTCCTTCTGATGGGCAGAATCATAGTCTTTGGGACTAGAGTCCCCTGAGTTTCTTCTTTGCTAGCAAAGCTATAAGACTTCTTTTGTTTTTTTCTTTTTCTCAAAACCATGTCCTCATTATTGAATTAGCATCGGGGACAAGGACCAAGCTTTTGGTTACACTAGATTGTATTATTTAGGGGATAATAACAAGCAAAAAGTCTGTACATGTTCAGCACAGATGTAATTTTTTTTTCCCTAAATATTTCCCATTCAAGTTTGGTAGAATCTGTGGATGTGAAACCAAAAGACAGAGAGGATCAACTGTGTAATGATACCACTGTCTATCATTTTTACAGCTATCATAAATTCAATGATAAAAAGTAAATCCATCACCAGGAAACATGTAGTTATATAACCTTATTGTAAGAAGCCTGTTGTTGTGTTTTACTGACTAGCATTGCAGTTTCTTAGAATGAAATTTGACATAGCAACTGGAAGAACAACAGCTTTCACTTAAAAAGAGTTTTATTTTTAGAGCTGTCATGGTATAAATGTTATTCTAAGATGGCTAAGCTGTTGGAAATTGTCCAAGTTTTGTGAAAGTTTTTCATTAAGTGTTTCATGTTATTACCACTATAAACCCAAACATTGCAAACTCTCCATAAGCTGTTATAAAGCTGGTTCAGTTGATAAATTACTAAAATCCCCCTCCTTTAAAGTTCCAAGCCATGAAACATTTGTTACATTGCTAAGAGGAATAAATGGACATGGATTGACCACCCAAAGATTCTGTTAGTCATCTACAGAGAGAATTGCACCACTTGCACCATTTCTTGCTTATCTCCGTTGTTAACAATACCAAGATGTCAAACTGCATAGAGATTGGGTCTCTAGCAGCAGAGGGTGGTATAAGCACACAGCTACTGTAGAAATTTGGGAGAGGGAACCAAAAATATCTGGCAGGTGTATGGGATGTAACTGGTGGGTAGAAGAAGAGAATTAGAAGAAATGATAATCAGTCAAGTTTCTTTTCATGAACTAGCCCAAGGCCACAGTCCTGAGACTGTCAGGAGAATGATCAGAACAAAATAGCATCATGGCACATAGATACAGAGATTGAAGAATTAATTTTAGGTTTCATTTAAAAATACATTTGATTTAGGCTGGAATTCTGGCTCAGTGGTAGAGCGTTTGCCTAGCATGTGTGAAGCACTGGGTTTGATTCTCAGCACCACATGTAAAAATAAATAAATAAAGGTGCATCAATAACTAATAAAATATTTTTTTAAAATAATAGTTGTTTAGCACCTCACTGTTGCTGAAATTGGCCTTAAACTGGTGGTCCTCTTGCCTTAGCCTCCTGAGCTGCTGGAATTTCAAGCAGGCATCACCGCACCTGGATCATTATATCCAGTTTTAAGCATGCTTTTCCCAGGAATTAAATACAATCATGTTGTTGCATAACCATTACCACCATCCAGCTCTGGAACCTTTTAACCTCCCAAACTGATACTCTGTACCTTTGAAACTCTAATCCTTCATTGCCCTTACCCTCAATCCCCTGGCAAACACCTTCTGTCACTATGTTATTCAACTATTCCCAATACCTCATGTAAGTGGAATTGTACAGTATTTCTCCCTGTGGCTGACTTCTTTCACTCAGCATGATGTCGGGGTTCATTCATGGTGTGGCCTTCGTCAGAATTCCTTTCCTTCTTAAAAAAATTATTTTATTTTATTTTTAACTAATATATAAAAATTATACAGACTGGGGCTGGGGTTGTGGCTCAGAGGAAAAGCACTCGCCTAGCATGCCTGAAGCACTGGGTTTGATCCTCAGCACCACATAAAAATTAAATAAAAAAGTATTGTGTCTGCCTACAACTAAAGAATAAATATTGAAAAAAAAAATACACATACCTATAGAATACCCTGTGCTGTTTCCATACATGTATACATTGTGTGATGGTTTAATCTGGGTAAACATATTGACTTCTTGATACATTTATCCTTTCTTTATGGTAAAAAACATTCAAAATCCTATCTTCTTGCATATATATATATATATATATATATGCAATATATATAACATTATCCCTATTCATACTCACCCTGCTGTGCAATAGCACACAGAGCTTCTTTTTCCTGTTTAACTATAACCTATTACCCACTGATCAACGTTTCCCTCTCCTTCCCTCCCTCCTAGTCTCCTCAGCTTCTGGGAACCATCATTCTAATTCTACTCTCAACTTCTATGAGATCAAGTTTTGTTTTGTTTTGTTTTGTTTTAATGGAGAACAAATCATTCTAAAAATAGATCTCAGTAATAATGAAATACCCAAAGCTGGTCATTATAAAAGAAAAAAAAAAGATAATAGGAGTCTTAAAATTTTTTTCTGAGCATACAGATTTTATCACTGTAATACACTGCCAATTTTCTATTTGAATTATTCCTTTTATGGATTATCCGAGGCAGTTTTAAAATCAAAGCATGGCTTCTGCCTGATATTTAAACATTTAAGTAAGTACCTTTTAAAGGAATGCAAAGAAAATCAAACATTTGTGTAAGTAAACAGAAGATAAATTTATGCTCATTGAAATGTGTTCCAAAGTATTATATTGTTTCATATTACTGATTTCTTCAATTTTTGTGGATAAAAAAAAGCTTTACTGAAAGTACTGGTATAATAAAAATTATCTGAAATATGATATCATGACACATGGATATCATGAAATATGAATCTATATGACACCTGCAATATGGAGGAAATTTTATGAAACCTGTATGGTTAGATTAGTTTGAAATGTGGGCTGATGTGTAAGTTGTATATTACTACTAGGTCTCAATTGGTTGTGCAAATACTGCATGTGTTTCTTTGCAACATATAGTTAAGACACACTTGATAGTGGTGAGGGCCTTCTCAGTTGAACTTGTTTTATCTCCTGCATTCTTGATATTTCAGTACCAGCCTGGAGTTTTTCTTTAATACTTACTTCTTAGCACTTTGAAAACAGAAAACCACTTTTAAAGTACTAAGTGTTTAAACTTTGCCTTGAAAGTTTACTCTTGTTTTTTAGGGGTTGGAAATATGGTAGTTATGTCCTTTCTCTGTCTGTAAGCAGTATACAATTTGTTACTTTCAAATAGCAGTACTTTGGGTAGAAAGATCAAGTTTTTTATATTCCACAAATGAGTGAGATCATGTGATACTTGTCTTTCTGTGACTGACTTATTTCACTTAACATCATAATTTTCGGTTCTTTCCATGTTGTCACAGGTGACAAGATTTCATCCTTTTGTGAGGCTGAATAATACTCCATAGTGTACTGGTACCCTATTTTCTTTATCCATTCATCAGCTGATGGACACTTAGGTTGCTTTCATTTCTTGAGTAACATGAATGGGACTGCAATAAACATGCATGTGCAGATATTTCTTTGACATACTGATTTTAATCCTTTGGGTATATATATTCAGTATTGGGATTGCTGCATCATATGATTGTTCTATTTTAAATTTTGGGGGAAATCTCCAAACGGTTTTTCCACAATGTCTGTACTATTTTACATTGCCACCAACAGAGAGTGAGTGAGATGGTATCTCATTGTAGTTTTGATTTGCATTTCCCTGATGATTAGTGATACTGAGCACTTTTTTCAGATACTTGTTGGAGATCTATGTGTGTGTGTGTGTGTGTGTGTGTGTGTGTGTGTGTGTGTTTCTTTAAGAAACATTTGCTTAGATCTATTGCTCATTTCTGTGGTTTTTTTTTTTTTGGGGGGGGGGGGAGAGGGTACCGGAGATTGAACTCAGGGGCACTCAACCACTGGGCCACATCCCCAGTCCTTTTTGTATTTTATTTAGAGACAGGGTGTCACTGAGTTGCTTAGCATCTTGCTTTTGCTGAGGCTGGCTTTGAACTCATGATCCTCCTGCCTCACCTCCTGAGCCACTGGGATTACAGGCATGCACCACTGTGCCTGGTTATTGTCCATTTCTTTTTTATTATTTTTTTATCTTTTAATATTTATTTTTTAGTCATAGTTTGACACAATACCTTTGTTTTATTTATTTATTTATTTATTTTTATGTGGTACTGAGGATCGAACCCAGGGCCTTGCACATGCTAGGCGAGCACTCTACCAATGAGCCATCATCTCAGGCCTTGCCCATTTCTTAATTAGATTATTCGGGAGTTTTTGTTTGGTTTTGTTGTATTGCTATTGAGTTGTTTGAGCTCCTATGTATTCTGGACATTAAGTCCTTGTCAGATGTTGAGATTGAAAATATTTTCTTCCATTCTGTAGTTTGTCTCTTCACTCTCTTAATTTTCTTTGTTCTACAGAAGATTTTCAGCTTGACGTTATATCATTTATCTATTTTTGCTTCTGTTTATTGTGCTTTTGGGGTCTCATCCAAAAAACTTTCCTCATTCCAATGTCCTAAAGCACTTCCCCTATGTTTTCTTCTAGTAGTTTCATAATTTCAGGTCATATATTTAGGTCCTTAAGCCACATTGAGTAGATTCGGTATCTGTAAGAGATAGGGATCTAGTTTCATTTTTCTCAATGTGGCTATCCAGTTTTCCCAGCACCATTTATTGAAGAAACCATTCATTCTCCAATGCATGGTCTTAACACCTTTTTTCAAAAGTTAGTTGGTTGTAGATTCATGTTTCATTAGCCTCTGTGTCTGTTTTTTGATGTGGATACCATGATGTTTTTTTTTTTTCTAAAGAGAGAGTGAGAGAGAAGAGAGAGAGAATTTTTAATATTTATTTTTTAGTTTTCGGCAGACACAACATCTTTGTTTGTATGTGGTGTTGAGGATCGAACCCAGGCCGCATGCATGCCAGGCGAGCGTGCTACCGCTTGAGCCACATCCCCAGCCCACCATGATGCTTTAATTACTATAGCTTTGTAGTATGTTGTGAAGTCAGGTAGTGTAGTGTCTACTGCTTTGCTGTTTTTTTGCTCAAGTTTGCTTTAGTAAACAGTGTATTTCTGTGGTTTCATACAGATTTTAGAACACTTCCTACTTCTGTGAAAAATGTTACTATTATTTTGATAGGGATTGCATTGAATCTGTAGATTGGTTTGGTTACTATAGATATTTTAACGATATTATTTCTTCTAACCCATAAACATGGGATACCCTTCCATTTCTCTGTGATCTCTTCAACTTATTTTATCAGTGTTTTATAGCTTTCATTGTAGAGATTTTTACATTCTTTGGATAAATTTATTTCTACATATTTTTCTTGTAGCTATTGTAAATGGGATTGCCTTCTTGATTTATTTTCATTTGTTATTGATAAAGAGCAACAATACCAATTTTTGTATGTTGATTTTTCTATCCTATAACCTTCTTGAATTCATTTATTAGTTCTAATAGGTTTCTTGTTTTTTGGGGTTTTTTTTTGGTGGAATATTCAGGGTTTCTATATATAAGATCATTTCATCTATAAACAATGACAATTTGATTTCCTCTTATAGGACATGGTTGCCCTTTATTTATTTGTTTTGCTTAATTGCTCTGGCTGGGACTTTAAATACTATAATGAATAAAGGTGGTGTTGGTAGGCATCCTTGTCTTATTATAGGTTTGAGAAAGAGAGTCACTAGGCATGGTGGTGCACGCCCATGATCCTAGCTGTGTGGGAGGCTGAGACACAAGTTTGAGGACAGCTAGGCAAGTTAGTGAGAATCTGTCTCAAAAAATAAAAAGGGCAGAGTATGTAGCTCAGATGTAGAGTATCCCTGGGTTCAATTCTCAGTACCAGACACACACACACACACACACACACACACACACACACACACACACTCAAACAAACAAAAGGAAAAATTGAGAGGGGGTTGTTGTAAGGGGCCTCTTCCGTCCTATTTAATTTTTTGGAATAATTCAAGAAAGATTAGCATCTGTTCTTAATGTTTAGAAGAATTCAACATTGAAATAATCTGGTGCTGGGCTTTTCTTTGATGGGACACTTTCTATTATTGTCTCGATCTCATTACTAACTAACTGTATGTTCCGGTTTTCTTCTTGGAAAGTTATATGTGTCCAGGAATTCTTTCATTTTTTCCAGGTTATCACATTTGTGTGGATAGTTGTTCATAATTATATCTAATGATCCTTTACATTTCTGTAGTGTCTGTTGTAATGTTTCCATTTTCATCTCTGATTTTTTTTTATTGGAGTCTTCTTTCCTTTCTTCTTGATTTAGCTAAGGGTTTAACCACTTTATATTTTTGAAGAACCAGGTCTTCTTTTCACTGATCTTTCACATTTTTTGTTAGCTTCTGTTTCATTTAATTTTTTTTCATCCTTATTATTTCTTCCCTTCTACTAATTTTGCATTTGATTTGTTCTAGTGTCCATTCCTTGAGATGCAACAGTCTTTCTACTTTTTTGATATATGTGTCAGTTGCTATGAATTTCCCTTTCATACTGCTTTTACAGTATGTTTCCATAGATTTGGGTATATTGTGTTTCATTTTTATTCGTTTCAAGAAATTCTCAAATTTTCATCTTAATTTCTTCCTTGATCTTTGGGTTGTTCGAGAATATATTTAGCCGGGCACAGTGGTACACGTCTGCAATCGCAGCAGCTCAGGAGGCTGAGGCAGGAGGATCTTGAGTTCAAAGCCAGCCTCAGCAACTTAGCGAGGCACTAAACAACTCAGTAAGACCCTGTCTCTAAGTAAAATACAAAAGAGGGCTGGGGATGTAGTTCAGTGGCTGAGTGCCCCCAGTACATCCCCCCAAAAAAATAAAATATTTCATTTCCATGTATTTGTAGTTTCCAAGGTTTTTCTTATTATTAATTTCTAGTTTCTTTTCATTGTGGTCAGATAAAATAATTTGATATGATTTCAGTTTTTAAAATATTGTTGAGACTTTTTTTGTGGCCTCTGTCATATGATCTATCAAGAGAATGTATCAATGTACTGTTGAGAAGAATGTATATTCTTCAACTTTTAGATGGAACATTCTATAGATGTCCTTTTAGTCTAGGGTGCAATTTAACTTTTTCTCCTTTTTGATTTTTTTTGGGGAATCTGGATGACCTGTCCCTTGCTGAAAATGAGAGGTTAAAGTCCCCTACTGTTATTCATCTCTTTTTACTATTAGGTCTATTAATATTTGGTTTATTTATTTAGATGCTTCATTGTTGGAGATATATATATATATATGATCAGAGCTGGGAGTAGTGGTGGATATCTATAAATCTATAATTGTAGTGGCTTGGGAGGCTGAGGTAGGAAGATTGCAAGTTTTATGTCAGCCTCAGCAACTTAGTGAGGCCCTAAACAACTTAGTGAGACCCTGTATCAAAATAAAAAATAAAAAGGGCTGGGGATGTGGCTCAGTGGTTAAGCACCTCTGGGTTCAATCTCTAGTACAAAAATAAATGAACAAAACCCGCAAATATTTATGATTGTTATTTCCTCTACTGAATTGACCACTTTATCACTGAAAAATGAGCTTCCTTGTCTCCTTTTATGGCATTTGACTTAAAGTTTATTTTTATGCAAGGATTCCAATTTGCTCACATTCTCATCCATCCTTATTATTTTCTGGTTTCTTGATAATAATCCCACAATGGGGTGAAGTGGTACATCACTGGGATTTTTGTTTCCATTCTCTAGTGATTGGTGCTGCTGTAAATCTTTCCCTGTATTGGCTGGCCATGTGTGTATCTTCTCTGGAAAAATGTCTATCAACTCCATTTCCTACTGTTAATCCGGTTGTTTCTTGTTGTTAAGTTGTAGGCTATATTCTGAGTAGTAATCGTTTACTAGATATATCTTTAAAAATATTTTCTCCCATTCTATAGGTTGCCTTTTCACTCTGTTGGTTGGGTCATTTGATGCACACAAGTTTTTAATTTTGATGAAGTCCAATTTACTTATTTTTTCTTTGTCGTGCTTTTGGTGTCAGAAAGCTTTTAATTGTTTATTTGAAATATACCCTGCCTCTGGGCTGGGGTTGTGGCTCAGTAGTTGAGCACTTGCCTAGCACATGTGAGGTCCTGGGTTCTATCCTCAGCACCACATAAATATAAATAAATTTAAAAAAAGGTACTGTTAACTCAAAATGGATCAAGGATCTAGGAATCAAACCAGAGACTCTGCATTTAATAGAAGAAAAAGTAGGCCCTAATCTCCATCACGTGGGGTTAGGCCCCATGTTCCTTAATAAGACACCTGCAGCACAAGAATTAAAGCCAAGAATCAACAAATGGGATGAATTCAAACTAAAAAGTTTTTTCTCAGCAAGAGAAATAATATGTGAAGTGAATAGGGAGCCTACATCCTGGGAACAAATTTTTAACCCTCACACATCAGATAGAGCTCTAATCTCTAGACTATACAAAGAACTAAAAAAGTTAAACAACAAAAAATAAATAAATAACCCAATCAACAAATGGGCCAAGGACCTGAACAGACAGATATACAATCAATCAACAAGTACATGAAAAAATGCTCACCATCGCTAGCAATCAGAGAAATGCAAATTAAAACTACTCTAAGATACCATCTCACTCCAGTAAGAATGGCAGCCATTATGAAGTCAAACAACAATGCTGGCGAGGATGCAGGGGAAAGGTACACTCATACATTGCTGGTGGGACTGCAAATTGGTGCAGCCAATTTGGAAAGCAGTGTGGAAATTCCTTGGAAAACTGGGAGTAGAACCACCATTTGACCCAGCTATTCCTCTTCTTAGACTATACTCAAAAGACCTAAAAAACGGCATACTACAGGGACACAGCCACATCAATGTTTATAGCAGCACAATTCACAATAGCTAGACTGTGGAGCCAACCTAGATGCCCTTCAATGGATGAATGGATAAAAAAAAAAAGTGGCATTTATACACAATGGAATATTACTCAGCACTAAAAAAAAAAAACAAGATTGTGGCATTTGGAAGGAAATGGATGGCATTAGAGCAGATTATGCTCAGTGAAGTTAGCCAATCCCTAAAAAACAAATGCCAAATGTCTTCTCTGATATAAGGGAGGTGACTCAAAATGGGGTAGGGAGGAAGAGCATGAGAAGAAAATTACCTTTAGGTAGGGAAGAGAGGTGGGAGGGAAAGGGAGGGAGAATGGGAATTGCGTGGAAGAGGGAAGGAGACCCCCCTTTGTTATACAGAATACAGGTATGAAGATGTAAGGGGAAAAAAAGAGAAGAAGAAGTGGGTCACATTAGATTGGGTAGAGAGAAGGGAGGGGAGAGGAGGGGAAGGGGGGAATGGAAGGACAGCAGAATAAAATAGACATTATTATTGCTGTGAGTATATACATGACTGAGTGACCAATGTAATTCTGCAAACTGTACACTCAGAAAAATGAGAAATTATATCCCATCTGATTCAAATGTATGATATGTCAAGATCATTGTACTGTCATGTGTAATTAATTAAAACAAATACAAAAATTTAAAAAAGGTACTGTGGTCAACTACACCTAAAAAATAAATATTTAAAAATAAAATAGAATACACCCTGCCTCCTGTGGAGATTCCTCAAAAAACTAAGAATGGAACCATCATATGACCAATCAATCCCACTTCTCAGTCTATATCCAAAAGATCTAAAACCAGCATACTATAGTGATGCAGGCACATCAATGTTTACAGCAGCATAATTCCTAATAGCCAAGCTATGGAACCAAGCTGGGTGTCCTTCAACAAAAGAACAAATAAAGAAAATGTGGCATATATACACCACGGAGTATTACTCGGCTGTAAGGAAGAATGAAATTTGCTGATAAATGGATGAAAGTGGAGAATAGCATGCAAGATGCAATAAGTCAGATCTACAAAGTCAAAGGTTGAATGTTCTCTCTGACATGCAGAAGGTAATGCAAAATAAGGGCGGAAAAAGGAAGAAAAGAAAAGGGGGATTTCATCAGAATAGAAAAAAGATCAGAGGGAAGAGGAAGAGGATTGAGGGGGAGGGAGAGAAGCGACAGGATAAGGGAGTAACAGTGGGGGAGTGTGACCTAACTTTCCTATGTACATGTATGAAAGCTCCAGAGTGAATCGCACCATTATGTATATCCTCAAGGCACTCATCAAAAACAAAAACAAACAAACAACAACAAAAAAAAACCAAGGAAGTAAATTAGAGGGAAGGGAACAGGAGAGGCAAAAGGTAGGGAAAGGGAATATACTCAGGGCCACAAGAAAGCAAATTATATTCCATGCTTTTATAATTATTCAAAATGAAACCTAATGCTATGTATAAGTAAAAAGAACCAATACAAAAAAAATGCCCTGACTCATAGGTATCACTGAACCAGGTCCCTCTATGTGCTAAGCTTCTGTCAGAGATAAATGACTTTTGAAATAGAGAACAGGGATAATTACAAAACTGAAATGGAAAACTAACATAATTATGAAAGTTCCAAATACAGAGGAAGTTCCATATGCTAATAGTCTTACCAATATGTCCTGGGAGATTTCTTTAAGACTTTCCTTAAGAATGCAGGGGCTGGCCAGGCCTGGTATGCACACCTGTAATCCCAGCCGCTCAGGTGGCTGAGGTAAAAGGATTGCAAGTTCAAAGCCATCCTCAGCAATTTATTGAGGCCCTAAGCAACTCATTGAGACCCTCCTTGTCTCTAAATAAAATATGTAAAAGGGGTTGGGGATGTGGCTCAGTGGTTAAGCACCCTGGGTTCAATCCCTGGTATCAAAAAAAAATAAAAAATAAATAAAATATGCAGGAGTGGGTACAAGACACAAAGGGAGACAAGGTGTTGGGGATAAGAATGAGATGAGATGAGATCGGGATATTTGGAAGGCCCTTCCTTAGAAAATTACCTACAGAGGCAAAGGGGCAGCCTCATTTTTTTTTTAATTTTAATTTTTTTTTTTAGTTGAACATGGACACAATTCCTTTGTTTTACTAGTTTATTTAATTTATGTGGTGCTGAGGATAGAACCCATTGCCTCACATGTGTGGGGCAAACGCTCTGCCACAGAGCCCCAGCCCCAGATCCATGGGGGCAGCCTCATTTTGCTGAGGGAAACAAGGTAGTAAAAACACTCTGGGTGAAAGACCCCTCCTAATCTTGACACGTGGAGAAAGTATTAAACTAACTCTACAGGAGGGCATTAGGCTGAAATGGCTCCTATCCCTGGGTTCCTACTTAAACAAAACAAAATGTACCCTCAGCCAATCACCAGTGACCAGCTGGGCTGGTCAGAGACTTTTCCACCAAATAGTCCAAATAAGGCAACTGCTTAAAACTTGAACCAAGTAACTTCTTTGCTTCTTTATTTACCCTATAAAAGCCTTCCCTTCAAATTCCTCTGGTGGATTCCCAAACTACTTTTGGTTTGAAGCAATTCATGAATCGCTGTTTGCTCAAGCAAGTTCTTTAAAATTTTAATGTGCCTTGGTTTATCTTTTTGCAAAGGGTTTTTGATCCCTTCCTGAAATTTACTTGTATTAAGAAGTGAGGCCCCGCCCCCACCCCTGTGACATTGCAGGCTTATTTTAGACTGTTGAGCACTTTGGCCTCTAACCAATATTTGCCTTTTGCAGTTTGCTCTCCTGAAGTTTAGGTTAAAAATCTCAATGTGGAAAGCTCAAGACAGAAGGCAGAGTCTCCTCATTGGGCCAAATCAGCTGGATTTCCCCAGGCCTGTTTTCCCTGTATCAAGATAGTGACACTGTCTTGGAAGTGACAGCTACTCTAAAGGTACCTGGACTTTTTTTTTTTTGCTGCTTCAAAATAGTTTCACCTGGAATAAGAACTGGCAGGAAAGTCAACAGAGATGATTGTTTGCATCAGAGGGTGTCTGGATGATTGATCATGCTTCTCAAGGCTTGATTAACTCTATAACCTTGCCTGTCTCCTGGAAGATGAGAAATATTTCTGCTGAGGACAGAAGGCCCAGCTGAAGTGAATACATTGCTAGTTAAATCATCAACCTGATCAAGAAAAGCTGTCTGCCTTCGGCTCAGACTCCTGTGCATTGGTCGATTGCTCACAACACATGCAACAAGTCGTCCTGTTTTTTTTTTTTTTTTTTTCCTGGAGAAAGCCTGGAATCAGGAGAGAGAGACAGCATTACCACGGAAGGCCGAAAGAAGGTGTGATCAGCGGGGAGCTGTGATACTGACCCCTGAGCAGAAGAGGTGGCCATGGGGGGAGGTGGGACCCTCGGTATGAAAAGTATTCATCACGGTATTTAAGTGATGATACTTTGAACCCACAGGAATTCACTAAAGTCTCCCTGTTGTAGAACACCTGTGATTTGTAAGGGTTTTTTTTTTTTTTTTTTTTTTCCCCTCTTTGCCAAACTTCCTCATAACCAGCAAGATTGCAATTAGGGAGGTCAGCACCAGCCTTGGTACCTATTCAGGTTTTTTGTTTCAAAGTATCATCCAAATTTCCACAGATTGGCCATGTGGTCTTTTATAAAGTGTTAAAGATGATAAGTTCAGAGGCCCGGGGATATAGCTCAATTCGTAGAGTGCTTGTGTCACATGCAAAGGCCCTGGGTTCAATCCCTAGCACTCCGCACCACCACCACCCCCCAAAAAAAGTGACAACTCTAGTCTCCTGTCTTTTCCTAACCTCTCTCTTCTTTTTCTTTGTTCTTTTTCCCTCACATGACAGTACAGTCATGCATATACATATAGATATACACATAAATACCGATTGATCTAAAAGTATTTGTATCATCCAAGTGAAGATCTTGGAGATTTTTTTGAACATCTACTTTGTCCCAACTAGATTAGGTTCAGAAGTAGCAACTCCATAGTAATTCAACTTATTTCTGCTATATTATATGATACTAGGTTTACCTTAAAGTGTTTTAGCATTCAATCTCAGAATTACCAGTCAGTCTCTAGGCCGTATAGTATAATACTCACTATTTAAACAATAGCAAGTTATTGTCATTTTATGACACCTGCAGATGTTAAAATCAAACCTATTGGATATTAAGTTGAAGTTTAAATATCAATATCTCTACCAGGCAGACACAGTCCAGTCAAGTTGATTGAAGAAAAACAAATACAAAAACAAAGAATCACAGTGGATTTTAATTCCAGCTGTTACACATAGAAGCTGCATGACTTTGGAAGTTTGCCCTTTCAATTTCATCATCTGTTAGTAACATGTTATGGCTGGTGATAAAAGAGAATCAACACAAAATGTCATGGCAGGACCTGGTCCTTAGAGCAGGAGACATCAACACATGTCAGGCCCTTTTCCACCATGTTCTTTGCTTGCACTACAAAACTGGAAATTAATGGGTGTAAAAAGTGGTCTTGGAAGAGACTGAATTGGAAACTTTGGTCATGCAAAAAGGGGGTTGGAAAGTCATCAAATTTTGTGGCATGGGCTGGGGATGTGGCTCAAGCGGTAGTGCGCTCGCCTGGCATGTGTGCGGCCCGGGTTCGATCCTCAGCACCACATACAAACGAAGATGTTGTGTCTGCCGAGAACTAAGAAAAAATAAATAAATGTTAAAATTCTCTCTCTCTCTCTCTCTCTCTCTCTCTCTCTCTCTCTCTCTCTCTCTCTCCCCCCCCCCTCTCTCTCACTCTTTCTTTAAAAAAAAAAAAATTTTGTGGCATGAGGAATTGTTGGCATGTACTTGGAGCTTTTTGCCTCCAAGATATTTGTGGAACTTGAATAATGTTGAGAGCACAGTTTAGATGCTATCTGATTCCTCTACCATAGAACTTCCTCCCCTTTTCTGAGATTTCTAGATAGTGCCTGTTATGTCTCTACTAATGCAGTTCTCGCTATTGTCTGGACTATTCTGGCAGTTCCCAAACAGACCCTTCTGCAATTTATATGAAGACTATAAACATTCCTTTAAGATTATGTAATGGGTTTTTTGGTTTTGTTTTGTTTTTTGGGGTGCTGGGGATTGAACTCAGGGGCACTCAACCACTGAGCCCCATCCCCAGCCCTATTTTGTATTTTATTTAGAGACAGGGTCTCACTGAGTTGCTTAGCACCTCACTATTGCTGAGGCTGGTTTTGAACTCGTGATCCTCCTGCCTCAGCCTCCTGAGCCACTAGGATTACAAGCATGTACCACCATGTCTGGCTGTAATAGGTTTATTGGGAAGGGGGGGAGAGTACTTTAAGTTTAAAACTTCATAAAATAGGTTTTCAGAAAATGAGAATTATTTGTTGCATATGTCTATCACACTATATCATATTCATATACAAACAGTTGAGCCTCCATATCCACGAGTACTGAATCCAGGGGTTCAACCAACTGTGGATCAGATATATTTGGGAAAACATATTATGTCTGTACTGTGATCTTTCTTTTCTTGTCATTATTGCACCAAACTATCAATATAAAAAACTGTTTTCATTGTATTTGACATTATAAGCAATGCAGAGGTGATTTAAAGTATATGGAGAAGGTACATAGGTTATGCATAAGTACTGTGCCATTTTGCATAAGGAATCTGAGCATCCTTGGACTTCGTTGTCTGTGGGGAAGAGGGGGTGTTGGAGCCAATCTGAAGAATGACTGTTTCCTGTATTAGAGTGCAGGTTACTTGAGAGCAGAGACTGTCATACCTCGCCTGCACCTGTGGTGCCTAGCTCAGTACTTAGGACACAGTAGATGTTCAATAAATACTTTAATGAAAAAATTACTAAGAATACCTTGGGAGACATTAAAAAAAAAAGTACAATCTATGAACAGGGTCTGAACTGCAAAAGTCAATCTCTACGTGTCAAATCCTGTCACATTTTTTAGGACCCAGCCTGAGAGCAATACAGCTTCTTCTGAGACTCCCCTGATCCTTTCAGAACCCCCAAATGCAATCTTCCCCATTTTTGAAGGCGCTTCCCATAGCACCTTTTGCCTCCTCTTTTGAAACACTTGTCCCTTTCTACTTATGTCACTTTGGGATAAGCACCTGCCTGTTCATTGTCATGCTGTCCTCAATTATTTTAAAGGGCCAACTGACTGTGGACCCTCAACAAATGTTCTTGAAATTCTCTGATCCCTTATTCAACAGCTAAACTATTAAATTTTTTTTTAAATTAAAAAAAAAAGTTTATAGTAGCTTCAAACCCCTTTTGGAAATAGGTCTCTTCATAATAAGATGAAACTAGGAAGATATTGGACTTCATGTAATAGAAGGAGTCTTCCTGAATTTGCTTCAGGGACCCATAGTTTATTTGTTATTGATGAAATTAACCCACCTCTCCATACCCCAGATCCTTCATCTACAGAATGGAGATAATAAGAACATCTAAAAGTTAAAGTTGGAGACAGTATATAAAAGGTGTTTGGGAGAGCTCTTCATAAGGGTCAGTAGCCAGTTGTCAGCTATTATTTAAATACTTATAATAACAGATGACTCAGATAAAGATTCCTAGGTCATATTCATCTCTTCACGAGAATATCAGACCCTGGAGATATGAAAGGAAATGACATGGAGACGTATTTTCATGTTGCTAAAATGGTTCTCTCTCTCAGTCTTCCAACTTCTGTCGTCTCCATTTTAACTCCATGTCCCACCTTCCCCCCAACCCGCCCCCCCCTGAAATTTCTTCTCTTCTGGTAAGATCCATCTTTGGCCTAAGAAGGTCCTGCTTCTCTGCCTTCTTCCTCCATTCCCCTGGGGGTCCAGGTGTGCATGGCTTCTGAGGCTCTCCTCCTCCACCTGCTGGCCACGCCCAAGGAAGCAGCTCACGTGCAATCTTCTGAGCTTCAACCCCCAGGTAATCAATTCTCCTGCTTTTAGTTATTCACATCCTTTGTTCACAGAAGCTTTGAGTCTAGCGCCTTCTCATTACTGACCTAAATAATATCTCTCGATTTCAAAATGAAGTTCATTTTAGTAACAATCACGAGTCATCACAGGAGCAAAGGAGCTTGGGAATTCTACGAAATCATTTAAGTGTCCAAGGTCCCTTTTTAGTAGTTCAAGGCCACAAAAATCAGGATATCATGGAAGTGGGCTTCTTGCTCACATTGGCGTTATCCAAAGAATTATGAGCCAGATCAAATTAACAAATAGTTACAAAAAATATCTTCTCCTATTTTTACAAACATCCCTCTAACCAACCCACAAGTTCAACATTAAATTTAGAATTCTGTCTCCTGGGCATGCAGGGACGGAAGAGGAGTCTCGAGCCCCAGGTCAGTTACCTTTGCTTCTCTCCCAGCCTTGTCCCTCCCTTGAGGAGCCTTGCAAACCCATGTGGTCTCTCTTCATCCCATTCAAGCCATATCCACGTAGGCTTACCCCGTCAGACAGCAGCACCTCAGATACCCCTCGAGCAAGTGCAGACTGCCCTTTGAAGAGAGTCCCAGAGAAGAGACCATGCAGCAAGGCCACTTGGGTAGAGTAAATGAGCACCTAGACTATGAATTAGAAGACAGGGTGCAAGCTCCAAGTGGGAAGGGGTACAGTCACTGGAGGGTGAGAGGGGGGGCTTTCTAAATGACAAGATCCAGGACAATGTCTCTCATGCCTGGGTGCAATTGCTCAACTCAATGGCTTATGGTGTCTCTTCAGCTCACCTTTCATTTCCCTCTCAGCCACACTGGACAGCTAAACAGAAGCTCAGACTTTCCCTGTGCTACCAGCAGCCCATCTCAAACTCAAGCATAACTCTGCCTCAGGGCCGCCTCCAACACTGGAGGGCTTTGCCTGCACACAAATACAGTCCAGAAATATTGGGGAGCTAACAGCCTCAGAGGAAACCCTCAATCCCTGTGGGGCAGTAGTTAGTGGGCAAATGTGCAGGTCTCCCATTGTTTGGGTGGAAAATTCTGGATGCCTTTCTGAGGTTCTGGCTGAAAGAAGCCCATGGCAGCAGCCTGGATAGCGTCCAGCATGGTGGCCTTTCCTTCTCGCCTGTTCCACTCTTCCTGCCTTCTCTCTTGCTTCCTGGGATCACTTCCCAGAAAAACCACCCACACTCGAGTCCTTAGCCTGAAGCTCTGCTTTTTAGGGGTGATCAAAAGAATAAAGAGACAAACCCAGGGAGTGGAAGGAGCGGTCCGTTCCAAGTACAACAGTATCTCAGCACCATCTCACTTCTGCCAACAGTCTTTTAAGAAATGTGTCTAATAAGTGTTCCCCACACGTTTATATTATAACCTAACCTTCCATTAAAGAGGTTTGGGGGATTTTAAAAAGGGGGTAGTTCCTTTGTTCTTTTCTCGACATTAATGTGTAATTCCTTTTATAGAGCCCTGCTTTCATGGTTAAAATTTCCCGAGGTGACAATGGCCTGTTGGGAGGCAAGAGGGAGGAGGCTGCTTATGGGAAATGCACAAGGAAGAGAAGCAGAAGTGAGAAGCTCTTGGTAATTTTGATATCAAAGATTCCAATGAAGATGGGAAAGTGCAAGGGGGCCCTTTTTCTAGCTGACCACGGAACTAAGGATCACTTATACCAGATTCTCCCGGAGAATTTCAATTTCAAATCTTTGGCCTGACATTATTGAATACTTTCCTACTGGTCAGACCTTTGTCCAGATTGAAGCTTCATAAAATTAGGTTTCCTTGCAACGGGAGGCCTGGATACGGTGCTGGGGGGCCCTTCTTCCTCAGGATTCTGCTTTGGGGCATCTGTTACTCCTGATCTGGGGGTAAACTTGAGCATTTATTATTTACCTCCACATTTAAAAAAAATCCTGGATCAACCTGGAAAAACAGTCTTAGAGCTGACAGGAAATTTAGAGTTACTCAACAGATGAGACTCTGCCATAGGATTATAGCATAATGTCATCTGTGATAATCAATCCTAAAACTTTCAAGTACACTGCAACCATTTGGCATTTAATAATATTTTCTACAAGCAAGGAGGTACTTTGTACCAACTTCCAAGTCTTCTGCTGGGAACCTATAATCTTATTATCTGTGCTGCCCCCCAGTGGTGAAAAGAAGCTAGGGCACCCAGACAAGGACATTGGTGCCAGTGTCAGGAGAGACGTTTGCAGATGTGAGTACAGACGATTACCATCCATTATCATCAATTCTACAATTATTTTATAGGTTGGTCTCCCTATTCAGAAATTACAATATCTTACCTACAGTTATGAGTGAACATCTTTATGTACAAATACTGAAAATTCTTAGTCTCCAGATATAAGCCATGGAAACATGTTTTAAATATGCCAAATATTTTTCAGCACTTATTGAAACTAACCATGGGACAACCACAGTTCTAGTCCCTTGGGACAGAGAAACCAATAATACAGAGTGTTTGGTTGTAAGAACTCACAGTTCTTGCCTGGGAATAAACAACCAAAGAATCATTACAATTCAGTGTAATTACACCAGTGCTATAATGTTTTTTCTTTCTATCTATCTATCTATCTATCTATCTATCTATCTATCTATCTATCTATCTATCTCCTTCCAGATGACAGTAATCTAATAAAATGTAAATGGCAGTTATGAGGGATACTCTGTTCTTTCCTGCAACCTTACTGTAAGCATCTCTCCACCCAGCTCTTTTAAGTTGCAAATGTAGTCCTCCTTTGGTATCTGAGGGACAGTGGTTCTAGGACCCTCCATCTTGCAATGCTCAAAATCCTTTATATAAAATGAGCTAGCATTTGTACAGAACCTAATAGCAACACCCCCCCGCCCCCCGCCAGATACCTTAAATAATCTCCAGACAATTTATACTACCTAATACCATGCAGTATGTGAATAGTTGATATATTGTAGTGTTTAGGGAATGATGACAAGGAAAAAAAAAAAGTCTGTGAGCACAGTTAGTACATGAGGTAATCTAAGTTATGTTAACTCTACATTTGCCTGTGGTTTAATTTAAGTAATTTGCCTTTTGAAGGGAACACAAATCCAACCAGAACTTAAGTATATATAAATGCTTATTTATTGATTTGATTAAGATGAGATGCCATTGACTCATCATTTGAGTAAAGTAGAACATCTGATCTGTGTTCTAGGGCTCTATGTGTAACAGGTGTGTGGAAATACTGCTGCCCTCAGCCATTGGAAAGGCTCAGAGGGGCCTGAGGCACTGGAGCCCTTAGGGAATTCATCTTGACTGACAAACATCTTTGTCTGTTTATTATCACCTGATATAGAAATATTATTTTCTGAGCCAGGAATAGTGGCATATGCTTGTATTCTGAGGCAGGAGGATTGTGAGTTCAAAACCAGCCTCAGCAATTTGGCGAGGCCCTAAGCAACTTAGTGAGACCCTGTCTTGAAATTTAAAAATTTTTAAAAAGGACTGGGGATGTGGTTTAGTGGTTATGTGCCCCTGGGTTCAATCCCTGGTATCATTAAAAAAAAAATTCTGGACATACTAAGATGCAAATGAAAAAGAACAAAGTGTTCCAAGGAACTATACCACACCTTTATGCCCAAGTCATATTAGTAAGTGAAAGTGAAGCTTCTCTAGCTTAAGTAGGAAACCTAACTAATATTTATATGTTTGTAAGATACCTTTTTAAGTGTTATTAAATAGGAAACTGATACAAATAATACAATCAATTAAAATTGCAGAATTGTAAGGGTTGTAAGTTACATTTCATAGAATGATATTTCATAGCAGTAATCTTAAATCTACGTTAAGAAATTTAATCAGAATTGAGTAATCAGAAATGAGAACAAAGTTAATGCAATTATAACTGTCATTTAGAAACAAAGTGGCATTACATTATACAAGTGTTTGGGTTGATTTCTAATGCAGCTTGGGTTGTGGTTAAATGCTGGTTCCTCACCACACAGATTCATCATATCTTGGCACTAAGAAGATATCAGTTGTTAGTTATCTCTGCATTTTGCCACTGAGAAAGTACAAACTGTGAAGTTAGACCAGTTATCATACCCATCACATTTGGGGAGCTTTTTAAAAAAAAAAAAAAAAAAAAAAACTTTAGCTGTTTAACTGTCACATGTAGCATCTCAAGTAAAAGGCATTTGTCTTGTGGGGATTTCATTTTGTGCTTTGTGGCACATGGGGACCTTCCTATTTAGAAGCATTTAAGTATTTTGTATATCAACATGACAATGAAAGGAACCTGTTATTATATTTTTAGAAGACAAGATCACAGTAACTAGTTCAAGGCATCTTACTCAGGAAAAGTCAGTTTTGCTCCTTGAGAGTGAACTCCCTTTAGCCCACTGCCATGACTTGCTGACCAGATCAGACCAAATTTTAGGTGGAACCATGCAGCAAAATGTGGTGGTTGGTGCTCACTGTCCTGCACTGTCAGCATCTGTCATCAAGTGTATCTGTCCTCTTGTTGACAAATGCTGCTTTGGAGTTTTGACTCTTTCCAGTTACAGCAGGAAAAACTTACTTCAGGGAGATGAGGAAGACCTTGGTTAGAGAGCAGGTCTATCATTTGACCTTGTAGTCATTGGTGGGACCCATCGGGATGCCACTACTGACATGGAATTTGGTAGACTGGTGTTAAATCCTATGCCTAGGGACAAGAAACATTAATGGCTGTAAAATGAGTGGGATGAGCATTTGTTTATCCTGGGAGATAAAGAGTTGAGATCTGATGACTTGGTACTTTAACAGGTTTCTTAGTAATTGATAGGATTTTATGAAATCCTTTTTTGGGAGGGTTAAGCAATGTTTTCCATGGACAGACTCCAATGTTTGACCATGTTATTTTATAATTACACAGATCAACTGGTGGAACATCTCTTGTGATTGAAAAGTCACATCCATTCTATATTTTTTATATTCCAACACAATAGCATTTAGCGCATGCATATTCTGTCCAAAGTGCCCAGAAAACTACAAATTAGTATTCCATATGCAGAGACTATCAGTCATTTATAGCCTGAAGAGTTCATAGTCATAAGAGTTATGTGCAGGGTTGGGTTGAGTGTCATGACAAGTTCATTTTCCAAAATCCCATTTTGATACTTTGCCATTCTTGCTGGGTCTGGATGATGCAAGTAGCAGTAGCATTGTTGAGGCTCTAGATCTTTGCAAACTCTGTTTACACCATCCTATGAAGAGTCCACTTACTTTTGTGTGTGTGTGTGTGTGGGGGGGTTGAGCCCAGGGCCTTGTGCATGTAAAGCAAGCACTCTACTAACTGAGCTATATCCCCAGCCCCCCACTTACTCTTAATGAACAAAGCATTTCAAACATGGAGTAAAGTCTTTTACATTCTTTGTGTGTAAGTTGTTTTTATCAATCCTGAAAAGATACAATTACTAAAGCAGATATTAATAAGGATAACATTTCTATTACTAAATCAAGTCTGAATAATAATATTTATTATTATTTATTATTCCTTCAAGGAGAAGAATGAGATTTTCCTTTGTCTTTACATTTTTTCTTACTCTATGGACTTGAAAAATGGGGGCAATTCTTAAGTCTGGTTGAGCTACCATGAAAAGATTGCAGAGCATATTAATCACATCTTATTATTATTAGAATCCCAACTTGGGCTGGGGATGTGGCTCAAGCGGTAGAGCGCTCGCCTGGCATGCGTGCGGCCCGGGTTCGATCCTCAGCACCACATACCAACAAAGATGTTGTGTCCGCGGAGAACTAAAAAATAAATATTAAAAATTCTCTCTCTCTCTCTCTCTCTCTCTCTCTCTCCCTCTCTCTCTCTCCCTCCCTCCTCTCTCACTCTCTCTTTAAAAAAAAAAAAAAATCCCAACTAAAAATTCCTGTCAGCTAGTCCATGAATTTAATTAGTGGATAATCAAAGTAAATCCTTTGGCAGAAGCCAGAGGCCACCTAAGTAGTGCCAAAAATCATTTGGATACTCAGTCACCCTTGTAGTCTGCCACAGTCTGGCTGGGCACAATTCAGGAGCCACTTGTCAAAAGAAAAGAGCTTTATTTTTAGAACACACACACCAAACCACACAGCTCCTCAGGAAAAACCCTCAGAGCCCAACTGCCACCACCGGCTTCCCACAAGCCTCTCCACCTCCCTCCCACTCCTCCTGCTCTTGAGGCTGATTGGCTGGGTTGTGTGGGCAGAGCCAAAAAAAGTCCCCCAATGAGCAGCTCCTGGTCTGAAAGGGCGGGGAAACAGCCCAATGAGCATCACCGCAGAGGAGCCAATCAGTTGGCAGCTAAAGTTTGCTGGGGCCGCTGTGAGCCAATCATCAGCTGGCAGCTGGAAGTTTGCTGGCACCTGGAAGTTTACTAGGGCCCCTTCGCTGTGGCTCTCAACAGTAGTCTGCTAAGTATTTCTCCTCCCAAATATGGGGTTATGATAGAAGACTTGATCTATTTTAAAATCAAGGGTCCAATATGAGAATGAGAAAAGGAGGACCATTTGAATACATCAAATATCAACTCTTTAGAAGGAACACCTATTGTCTTGTAGTTGTCACTAGTCACATATTATCCCAAAGCAGAACCAGTGAAGTTCTTCTTGGAGGAAACAGAACCTACTTGAGGAACAAAGCCCAGTTGCTTAGAACTCCTTTTTCCTCCAGGGTTGGGGTCGGGCTAAGGTCTGGTGGTATTTGGTTGGAGCAGAGTGCTTAATATCAAAAAAAAAGTTTGGTTTGCTTGGCTGCCCTTTTATGGGCCATTGATGGAGGTAGCAGGCTTTCCTTGGAGGATTGTTTTTTTGTGTGTGTGGCAGACAAGGGGGTGGATGGAGAGAAGGGGTATCTATGCCCACTAATGTTGGGGGGTGTGGCTTCTCCAGCATCCAGTCCAGGGTATATAAGACAAAAACAAAAAACCCAGGGGACCTACTGCCGTGCATCCCTGAGTTCCTAGTTCCTTACCCACTTTCCCTTCTATCCACTTTCAGAGTTTTCTTATATTTATTTTGTATAAGATGTTCAAACTTTTTAGCTATACTTAGCAGGAAGAAGAAGGAGAAGCACATTTACTTCATTTTGTTTTCTAGTATTATATATAGTGTTATATATCAAGTAGGAATTCAGAAACATACCATCAACTTCAGATGTCTCGGAAGAAACAGAGTGATCTAGGTCAGAGTTTTCTCCATTGTAAACCTTGCACCTGGGTCGTTTTTTAAAACCAACTTTATTGGGGTCTGATATCCATATAATGACAATTTAAATATAATAAAATGCATTCATTTTTAAATTGTGATTTTGGGGTTGGGTAGGAACCAGGGATTGAACTCAGGGGCAGTTGACCACTGAGACACATTCCCAGCTCTATTTTGTATTTATTTAGAGACAGAGTCTCACGAGTTGCTTAGCGCCTCACTGTTTCTGAGGTTGTCTTTGAACGCCAATCCTTCTGCCTCAGCCTCCTAAACTGCTGGAATTGCAGACATGTGCCACCTGGCTAAAATTGTGTTTTGATGATTTTAAACAGATGAACATATCTATATAATTTTTCCCACCATCCTATTCAGATCCCTAATGTCTCCCTAATCCCCCCTCATCCCCAAATCTTCCTTGAGCCCCTTTCCAGTTGATATGCCCCAATCCCTGCCCTGGGCAAGTACCAATCTGATTTCTTTCACTGTAGTTAGTTTTTTTTTTTTTTTTTGCTTGTTCTAAATCTTTGTTTAATGAAATCAGATAGTGTATACTTGTGTATCTGACTTCTTCCACTTAGTAAGAAGTGCTTCTGAGATCCATCCATATTTTGTGAATTAGTAGTTGCTCTTTTTTTTTTTTTAGTGAATAAATTTCACTGTATGACTATACCTCAGTTTGTTTGTCCACTCACCCCAGAAAGACATTTGTATTGTATTATGAATAAGGGTGCTATGAATGCTTACGTACAAGTTTCCCCCCCCCCCAGATGTGTTTTTTCATTTCTCTAACATCTAGGAGTAGAATAGCTGGTTCATACAGTAAATATATCCTTAACTTTTTAAAAAAAATTTATTAGGTGTAAATGGACACGACACAATGCCTTTATTTTTATGTGGTGCTGAGGATCGAACCCGGGTCCTGCCCATGCTAGGGGAGTGCTCTGCCACTGAGCCACAATCCCAGCCCCATATCCTTAACTTTATAAAAAACAACTAAACTGACTTAGGTGTCTGATTTTGCATTCCTAATGAAAGCCAGTGAGAATCCTGGGAAGGCGCTCTGGTTAGAGCACTGGTGAGAATCCCTCTAAAGCCAGGATGATTTGAGTGCTGGCCTTCACCAAAGGCACTTCTTTCTCCATGCTCACATACACTGGAGGTCTTTAACTCCCCTTTAAAAGAGTTGGAAGGCCAGTCTGGACAGGCTCTGGGGTCTACTTTGCAACACCCAGAAACACTCTGGACATTTGACTTTGAAATTCTAGATTTTGAATCCCACACATTTTTCTCAAGCCTAATCCCACTTTTGGTCACCTATCAGGGATCCTTCCTTAAAGGAACACTGCTGGGTCTCCTTCAGAAGCTCAGCCTAAAAGAGATGTGAAGGTTATTTGGAGGGACGAAGGTAGCAGAGAACTGTAGGCCAGCCAGATGTCAGTAGCCTGGGAAGGGGAAAATGACCAAGATAATTGTGTGGCTGTTTTACGCCTATAAACTTTGAGGAACTTTGTAAGTCACCCCCTTTCTTATGCTCATGGAGTCTATTAATATGAATACAACTTTTTCCTACTGTAAATGAGAAAAATGTTTTAATTCTTTTATATGAAAGAATTAATCCTCAATTCAATCAAGTCAACATCAAAGAATTTGAAGACAATTTTTTTTTTTTTTTTTTACCAACGCTGGGTTATAGTGCTCATTTCAGAAATTTAAAATTTTAAATGAAAAATGTCCTGACCCATTCACTTTGGTTAGTGTGTTTTCCATTTCCTAGCTGTTGCTCATTCATCAGACCACTTGTTAGAAATCCTAATCCATTAATATATCTCTCCTTTGATAACCAGGCCCAATCAAACCTTGGAAATCTCAGGCAAGACAGCACTACAGGAAGCCCAGAGCAGGGGGCTGGATGAGTTTGGTCCTGTTTGGGCTTTAATTTTCTCTATTTAGATGGAGGGTATTTCCAAAATTACACCCTATGCCACCTGACATGTTCTTCTGGCTGCACAACAACATATTTACCATGTTCCCTGGGACACACAGACAAAGGACTTTGGAATGACAAAACATACTTCCTCCCGGGTGTTACATTTCCAGGAAGGATAACATTTTTTTCCAGGATGTGGCATTTACAAAATTTTCCAAGATTGTATAAAATATGTAAATGTGACACAAAGAAAATTCTGGTGAATTTTCTTAGCAAATCAACAGCTGAATCACAAGGCATCGATCAAGCATTACTCACCACTTATTAAGGATCAGCCCTCCCTTGGAGCTGGTATGAGTAAGCAGGCAGGACAGGACCAATTCCAAGATGCCACACACCCCGTGTACATGCCCTGTATGACCACATCTGTGTTGCAGGAAGGACACATGTGACTGATGGGATTCCACTCTGGTGAGTAGCCAGGTCTTATGCCAAGAGCAAAGGAAAATTAAAGTTGATTAATTCAGTTAACTTGAATTAATCAAGAAGGAAGTTATTCCAAATGAACACCATCTGATCAGATGAGTGCTTTAGAAAAGCCCGGGCAGTCACAGACAGGAGGAGATAATTTGAAGTGAGAGCGCTCCTCCTGCTGACTTTGAGTAATGTTCTATGGAGGGGGCCCCATGGCAAGGGTGAGGGTGGCCTGCAGATGCTGAGAGAGGTCCTTGTCTGACAGCCAGAAAATAGGAACTTCAGTCCTACAACCACAAGGAACTGAATTCTACCAACAAATTCTTGAGCTTGCAAACGATCTTTTTCCTAGTGAGATAAGAATATACCCACCTGGTACCTTGATATCAGCTTGGTGAGACTATGAATCTTAACACCCCCCACCACCACCACCACCCTCAACACGCACACACGAAGAAGGCACACCACGTCTTTTCTGAAGCATTAGATCTAGGTTTTTTTGGTATTAGCAATGGGTATAGGTATGTAACGGAGAGGATCTGAGGAGTCTCAGAAGAGAGGGGAACTCAGGACCAGTGGACTTCTTGGCATACATGATGGAAGAGAATTTCAGCATGAGCCAGACAAAGGCATAGACTGAGGTTTCTTTAGGAAGCGAGGTGATTACACATTCAAGGGAGAATGTAGCAATCTACATTCTTGAGAGTGAGAATCAGCCCTGAGTTAGGCTGGGCGTCCAATATTTATAGAAGGACTGTAACAGGGGCTGGACTGGAGGTGGATTCAGGGTAGAGCTGCACTTTCACACCAGTTTTCCTGGGCTTGTGAATTTCCCTCATTTTACAAGGGCTCAGGGCCAAGTTTGCAACCAATGGCTTGATTCTGCATTTCAAAGGCTTGAGGGTGTTTCCTATAGATTCCTGTATTTCTCTCTCCTTATCCTGAATCCCAGTCTCAGGTAGAACAAAAGGGAAAGATGAAGCCAAGGGATACATCCCAAGCAGGTTCCTTTCCCTCAGATCTTATTTCTTTCCTTTACTTATTCCAACACCCACTCACTTTGTAACACTGTATTAATAATCCTTTAAATTTTGTTATAATGAAATATCTGAGGCTCAGAACTTTATAAAGAAAAGAGGTTTATTTAACTCACTATTCTGAAAGTTGAAGGGCATGGTGCTGGTATCAGCTTGGCTCTGGTGAGGACCTCATGGCATATAGTATCACTATGGTTGGAGCACATGAGAGAAAGGGGGAGAGAGAGGGAGAGAAAGAGGGAGAGAGAGAGGAGAGATCACAGCCAGACTGGAAACCAAAGAGCTGGGGATGTGGCCAGGCTTATAGTTTTTTAACTCTGCTCTCAGGATGCAGGAGAACTACCTTAATCCTTCCCAAGGTCATGCTCTCAATGAACAAACAACTTCCCACCAGGCCCCAGGTTACCACCACCTCCCACACTGCCACACGGGGGCCAAGCCTCCAACAGGTGAACCCTTCGGGACAAACTTCATACAAACACTTAATGAGGAATGTAACATTCCCTCACAGGGCAAGGTTTCTAATCTAGGACCCCACGTGAATGCTAAGAGAAATCCCTAAAAAGCTAAAATATTGTGGCTTAACTTGGCCTACTCCCTGTGTAGTCTGGGGGAAGTAGGATGTGCCATCTCCTTAAAGACCTGTCTCCTCCCCACCCACCTAAGTGTGATTCCAGTTTGATTGAGTTGATTATAGTCCAACTGTTGTCCAGTAGTGGCACCCCCTTCTCCACAGAAAATCTGAACTAAGCTTCTCCAGAATTCTTCACCATAATTGATTTCAGGACAATCAGAAAAAGAATCTCTACAAAAGAGTTCAATGTAGGTAAAATTCCTGTTTTCCTGTTGCTCTATTTTACTTGGCCAGTGGCCTAGAAGAAATCAGGACTCCAGGTGCTGAGCGCCCCTTTATTAGTTTTTCACAAACATTTATCCAGTATAGTAGTTTGTAGAAGTGTGCTTGCAAATGCAAAATGTGATTAAAAAAAATAAATCCTTTAACAAGGCCTCTGGTCTTGAGCTGGAGCTTCACAGAGATGTCTACATTTCTAAGCTAAGAGAAGTTACCAATTGGGCTCCATGGTAACAGCTGGCAGGGGGAGAAAAGAAAGGGGAGAAGAAGCTCTCCCCTTCTCAGGTGTTGTCCTTGAAGGGTTCACTTGCCCAGAACAGTGAAAGAAAAAGCTGCTTTTATGTGAACTTCTGCAGACTGTGAACTTCTGAGCCCCTCCCTTACATGCTGGGTATAAAGTTCTGAAATTACCTGAACTCGGGGTTCAGGGGATTAATTACAGTGAAAGCTGTACCCTCTGAGCCTGGCTGCAGCCAAATAAAACTGTTTCCTGCTATATTTGGTGCCCTGCCTTATCTGTCCCCTACAACAGTCTGATTTTAGGATTGACTAGAATCTCTCACTGTCAGCTGGGAATTGGTGCTAGGTTTCTCTGTGGATTTAAAAAAGAAAAACAAAAACATAAACCAATATCCTTAGATTCTCAAGTCCAGTACATCAAATGGTATAATATTTGCATAAAACCTATGCACATCCTCTTATATTTTAAATCATCTCTAAATTATTTATAATACCTAATACTATGTATGCAAATAGTTGTTACACTCTATTAATCAGGAAATAATGACCAAAAAAAATCTGAACATGTTCTGTACAGACACAATCTTTATTCTAATTACTTTCTATCTGTGGTTGGTTGAATCTGCAGATGCAAAACCTGAGGATATAGGTGTAAGCGCAAAATAATGGGTGCAGACCTCAACAGATTTAGGGAAGCCATTTGTTGTTCTTTGCAGAATCAGGCAGAATGGGGACTCATTTTCTGGATGCAAAAATAACCACCAGTTACAGAGGGGATTTTGGTTTTATAGGGTACCAGTGGGGTGGTTTCGTCACTGGAACTTGTGGGTGCGCTGTTTGGATAGTTAAGGGCTAGTCATGTAGGTTCAAACTTTAAACTCAGGAGGGCAGCAGTAAAAAGTTGAGACTCATTTTTACTTGGAGAGATAGGAGTCCAGTTTGCGAAGGATGGGTATTTCTTTTTCTGGAATTTATTGTCTCCTAGAGTTTCTGTATTCGCCTCCTTCCTTCAGGGCCCACTGTTCGGTATTCACTGTGTGTCCTTTTAGGATTAATTTGCAATGGGGGAAGGTCAAATTCCAGAGCCTAATATTCAGTATTCACTTCCTTCCTTCAGGGCCCTCTGTTATCAGGAAAGGATCTACCAGAAGGTTAATGCTGGGCTAGTTTCCCCATCCTCCTCCTGAGCTGCTTAGTTTCTCCACTGTTCTTTGTGGTTGTTTTGTAGAATTATTATTTTCCATAACTGTTCATTTTAGACTCTGAAAAGATAACGGAATAGGGGCACTGGATTTGGATCTGCCTGCTTTGAGCTGAGAAGGGGAGAAGTGTGGGGACCCCACCTTTCAGAGTTCTGGAATAGAGCATGGAGACCCTGGTGGGGAGAGGTAAGGTGGGAGGGGATCTTGAGGTCTTCAAGCGGAGTTCCCCTTTTTGTTCTTGGGGAGTCAGAGGTGAGCAGGAGAATGGCATCCATCCATGTGTTGTAGAAGGCATGGCAGGTAAACTTATTAAGAAATCATTCCCATATAAAATTAATTGTTATGCTCGAATTCGGGACCCCCAAAGACCATCAGAGACCAAGATCGATGTAAGCAGCAAAGAGGTGTTTATTGCGAGCTAGCTCGGTCCTCCGCACGCACACAATAACTTGTGACACTGAGAGGCCCCGAGCCCAGGGTTTGCAGCAGTTTTATACATTCTCTGGGGAAGGCAGGGACTTTACATACATCATAGCATCCCTTAACAAATCATCACACAGCGAGGGAAAATCAAATAACAACTCTAAAACATGATTAGCACATTCACTGGTGGGAACTAGTTGGGTAAGAGTGACTGGTTAGTACAAGAGGGGGATTCATTTGAACTAATTGGTTTAGGCCATGAGGGGAGTATGTGCTGAACTAACTATATGGTTTCCCAACATGCTATCAACCACCCTAAACTACTAGGGGTCATCTGGCATCCCAGGTATTTTCCCTGTCTCATGCTGATTGATGGTTGCTAGGGGGTTGCCATGGGTCCTCACCTAGCCTGAGTCAGGGACACCTGGGGCCGCAAATCTCTCCTGTTACTTGTAGATAAACAACTCAGCAGGGTGGGTATGTGCCTAGGAGTGCTCTGTGGGTTTTTCCAAGGACAAGGGTCATGCCCTCTTCCTTGGACAGACTTTGCTCTGAGGTAGAGGCCGGTTTCTCAAAAATGGAGTCACATCAGTTTTTCATAATAATAGGCAGAGGAAAGGTTATTGAAAGTATAGTGAAATTAGGTGATAAAATTGGGGCTGAAAGAAAGGTGAAAATTGGGGCTGGGGTTATGGCCTAACATGTGCGAGACCCTGGGTTCCATCCTCAGCACCACATAAAAATAAATAAATAAAATAAAGGTATTGTGTCCACCTAAAACTAAAAAATAAATATTAAAAAAAGAGAATGATTTCAGCAGGTAATACAGTTCGGACCCTCTTGTCCTTAGTCAGGGCCATGTGTTCTATTCAGATATAGGGTGTACTCTCCATGATTCCAGGAGCGCAGGGTCTTCAGAGCATAGCAAGCATGATTAACCATGGAATCATCATTTCCTGGTGTTTTTTTTTTTTTTAAGAGAGAGAGAATATTTATTTTTTTTTAGTTTTTGGTGGATACAACATCTTTATTTTATTTTTATGTGGTGCTGAGGATCGAACCCAGCACACGCAAATGCCAGGCGAGCACACTACCGCTTGAGCCTCATCCCCAGCCCAATTTTCCTGGTGTTTTAATCTTCTTCTTGCTCAACAAATTTTGCAAAATAAGAACAGAAATAAAATTAACAGTATAGTTATAGTTAGTAATCCAGTCACATGTGTAGAAAAGCATTTAAAAGGGTTCATGGGAGAAAGTCCTTCAGCTACACTGGCCCAAACTTCTTCACTATTAAAAGTAGGTGTTTTTGCATTGGCCATGGTCAGAACCCAAGATCCTAAGTTTCAAACCATGTTACTACGTGAGCAACGGCAGGCTGTGGGATGTGGGCCCAATAAATTTCTGTGCCATGGATCATGCTCACAGTTGTGCCTATTATTAAGATTACCATGAGGAATCTATTAGTATGAATAATGAATTGACTAATTTTTCTCAAAAATTTTCTGGTTATTTCTGTTGCTTCTTCAAGCTGTCCCCAAGGCATGGGGTATGTCTTCCAGGTTTGAGGCATTAACATTTTCATCAGCAGGGGCAGGATTCTCCTTGAACTCATCAGCCATTTTTGTCTTTGCTGTTTGTGAAGTTAAAGATGCTATGCAGAAAACACAGAGAGAAGAAAGAGATTTGAGTGGGGGTTAAGTCAATGAATGTCCCTTGAAGCCAAAGATCCCAAATGAGGTCTAATGCTGGAGAAGGAGAGAGAGGAAGGGGAGTGAATACCTCTGAGGGCTGGTATGAAAAGTTGAGAGAAGGCCTGAGAAAGGGACATTAGGAATTTCATGTGTGAGGCTCACCACCTTCCTCAGGAATGGCAGGGAGGTGGGTCATGGGAAGTCCTTTGGAGCAAGAGGCATTAGTAGAAATGAGTTTTGAATTGCTTAGATGGGCCCAGGAGGGGTGGCCTTCTGATCTGGCCGCAGTGGGAGTGGTTAAAATGACCTTGAAGGGGCCGTCCACTTTTCTTGTAAGGTTTGGGAAGGGTAGAAGTAAACTAAATCTCCTACAGTAATAGGAGGGGGTCCCCTGAAGTTTGGGCCTGGAGAACATGGGTGTGGGCATACTTCCAGAGGGTAGCCCTGAGGTGAGCCAGGAGGGGTTTCATGAAGTCGGGAGGAATGCTAGGTTATTGAGGTGGAATGAGAAGTTCAAAGGAGCTGATCATAAAGGGCTTTTTGGGCAATGCTAGGATCCAGAGTAGAGCCAAAGGGAGTGTTTACAGTTTGGTTAAGGTTGCCTTCAGGGTTGTATTTGTCCTTTCAACTTTTCCTGAGGACTGTGGATGATAAGGGAATGTGGAAGTTCCATTTCACATTTAAATTTTAGCCAGTTCTTGGGTAATAGAGGAAGTACAGTTGGGACCCTTATCTGACTGGAGGGAGGCAGGTAAACCAACTGTGGAAGCTGTTGGAAAGGTTTCAACCCATCCAGTAGAGGTGTCTTTCTAAGGGTGGCATTGTTGTGGGGGACATACTAGGCAGGGCACCGAAGATAGCAGGAAACAGTTTTATTTGACTGCAGCCAGGCTCAGAGGGTACAGCTTTCACTGTAATTAATTACTCCCCTGAACCCCGAGTTCAGGTTGTTTCAGAGTTTTATACCCAGCATGTAAGGGGAGGGGCTCAGAAGCTCACAGTCTGCAGAAGCTCACATAAAAGCAACTTTTTCTTTCACTGTTCTGGGCAAGTGAACCCTTAAGGACAACACCTGAGAAGGGGAGAGCTTCTTCTCCCCTTTCTTTCCTCCCCCTGCCGGCTATACCAAGGAGCCCAATTGGTAACTTCTCTTAGAAATGTAGACAGCTCTGTGAAGCCCAGCTCAAGGCCAGAGGCCTTGTTAAAGGATTTGTCTTTTTTTTTTTTAATCACATTTTGCATTTGCAAACACACTTCTACAAACTACTATACTGGATAAATGCTTGTGAAAAACCAATAAAGGGCATTCAGCACCTGGAACACCGATTTCTTCCATGCCAGTGGTCAAGTACAGCAACAAGAAAATAGGAATTTTACCTACATTGAACTCTTTTGTAGAGATTCTTTTTCTGATTGTCCTAAAATCAATTATGGTGAAGATTTCTGGAGAAACTTAGTTAATATTTTCTGTGGAGAAGAGTGTGTCACTATCGCATGTGTGTAAAGTCAAGCTGCCTGTCTGTGGCTAGAAGAACTCTTCTAGCTTGGTGTGTGGGAAATGGAGGTGGTCTCACATTAGAGTTAGGGTTAGCCTTGAGACAGGTTGTACATGATTGGAAAATTCACTGGAGACATTGTAAGTCTGAAGGGGACAGGTTTAGTGAATTCTTTAGGAATATTTGGAGAGAATGAGTGTTCAGATGGAATAAATTGTGAAGACAGAAGGACCTAGGTTTCATCAGAAGGAAGCTGAAGTTTTGTAGGCATGGAATATAAAACTGTTTGGGGGTGGTGACTAGACTGAGCAGTTTTCTTAGCAAGCCTGTCTGTGTCCTGGATAATTTTTCTTTAATATATTTTGTTTGTTTGCTTGTTTTAGGTGGACATAGTATCTTTATTTTTATGTGGTGCTGAGGATCAAACCAGTGCCTTATGCATGCTAGGCGAGCACTCTACCACTGATCCACAACCCCAGCCCCCTGGTTAATTTTTATTAGTGTAATTTTTATTAGTCTGATGCTTCAAGCTTCAAGCAAACCTTTTATGTAGCTAGCATTAAGAATCAGCATTCCTGTCTTGAGTTAGGAAGCCCCTTTCCCTCCAGATTAAGATGTTAGAATGAATATTTTTGTATGTGTATTTGGAATCAGTAAAAATATTGGCTGGTTATCCCTGGCTAATGATAAAGCTCAGGTGAAGGCCACTAACTCAGCTTGCTGGGATGTGGTGCCTAGAGGTAAGGGAGATAATCTAATATCTAGGTGAAAATGAAAGGAGAATCTGCTGTAGCTTTTCCTTGAATTATAGCATAACCTGCAAGGTAAGGGGACTGTTTCTGGGAGCTTCCATCTATGAGCCAGTCTGGGAGTCAGGTAAATGCTGATCCATTATGTGAAAAAATGAACTCATCTAGAAGTCCAGAATGTCAGGACAAGAGTGAATAAATTACATGGCCAGAGGGTTTTTTGTTGGAAGAAGAGTGGCCAGATTTAGTGAGGAGTCTTGCTGGAAGGTGGTTAGGGGATCCAGGAATTGTGATGCAGTTATTGGACTCTGGTTGGGGGAAGGGATAAAAATGAATGATGACTAAGAAGACCTGGGAGAGAGTGTGTGGTATGAACAGTAAGAGTTGATAAAATGCAGATTTTCTTGCGTCAGGGATTTGGAGAGCTGCTGTTGCTAAAACTTTGAGGCTTTGGGACCAGCCTTGATAAACTAATTGTTTCCATAGGAATGCAGTGGGGTGGGTGTGGGGTATCCCCAGCCTTTAGGTAAAGAACTCCCAAGGCTTTTCTATGTTCTCAATGGAGTGACAGGAAAAAAAGGCTTGTTGGGGTTTGGTAAATATAGAGTTGAGGATTTGAGAAGAGAATTCTGTAGAGTAGACATGGTGGAGGAAAAAGAACAGGGACATGGAAGAGGATCCAACAGGTTCCCTTTGGAAGCTTCATAGAGGGATTTGGCTATGAGGGAGAATTTTGGTATCTATATGCAGAAATAGTTAAAAAGGCCTAAAGAGGGACAGCATGTTTCTTTTGGTGATTGGAAGAGGAATGTTTTTTTAAAGCCTGGAGTTAATATTTAGGCTTCCTAAATATTGTACCTAAGGGAAGCAGAGCTGGGCCTTAGATTGAGAAACCTGGTCCCCCCAGGAGGTCAGAGAATTAAGCAGGATGCTAGTGTGACCTGTGGGAATGTTCTAGTGAAGGACTACAGGGCAGGAGGTCATCCACATACTAGGGGACAAACTCTCTTGTTGGAGAGACCAGTAGTGGGGGCTCCCTGAGAATCCCTGGGGGAGAACTGTCCAGGTAAGTTGCTGGGTAGTTAGTGTCTGGGTCTGTCCAGGTAAAAGTGAAAAGTGGGTGTGAGGCAGGATGGAGGGGAATGATAAAGAAGGCCTATTTCAAGGCTAAGTTTATACTGAGAAATGTGTGATGGAGGCTGGGATATGAGATAAAAAGGATTAGGGGTTCAGCACTACTGGGTATGTGGGAACAATGGCCTCATTGATTTTTCTGACATCCTGTACTAGCCAGAATTGACCATTGGATTTTTTTTTTACTCCAAGAATGGGCAAGTTATAAGGTGAGTGGATTGGTATGAGGCCTAACAGACCAGATTAAACCAGAATGCACACACTCATGCTAGGTGCCAAGTAAAAACTGAATTTTGAAAAGAGCTATTTTTCAAAAAAGCAAGAGAGTCGCAGTAGCCATCAGAAGGGGCCCAGTTTACCTGATCCAGAATGACAAGGAAATCCCCTCTGCTTTAATCCCATAAGAAAAGTAACTTTGAAATAGCGAATTTCCTTTTTGTTCCCTGTTTGGCCCTTTTCTGCTTGTAAAGCCAACTTCCTCTGCTCAGCTTAATGGAGCACCTGTCTATTTTTATAGACAAAAAGCAGCATGATTCATGAATTGCTAATAAAGTCAGATCTTTTAAATTAAATTTGTCTTTTGACAATATTATTGTTCCCATTTTAGAGATGAGGAAATGAGTTCAGACTGGGAAGTGGCAGCCAACCATGGATTCCAGAGCTATGTGCAACCCAAGAGAGAAAGGGTAGATGTGGGAGGTGGAGCAGAGAGAGGAACTGAAGTTGTTTCATTTGAGTTGAAAGGAACTGCATGTGATTGTTTTGCGAAAATATTTCTTAGTTGTATTTTATCTATGTTTCACATGCTGAAAAACTCTTAATCTGGTGGATTTACTCTTCCCTTCCCAAGGACACTCCATAGTTGATATCGATCCAATGATTTGAAGGGACATTTAGATCAGGGCTTGAACACAAAACAGAGAGAGGGATTGATGGTTCATGGATAAATGTTTACAATAAGCCTCCATCAATGGCTTTGTGAGATGAAAGAAGAGAACCCATAGTAAATCACCTTAAATTTTAGTAGGTAATTGTAAGAATATGAGTGTATTAGAGTGGCTCTGAGTTTGTAACAGTGGCTGGTGCTTTGTGAATTGTCCTTTGCAAGGTTACACCGAATCCCTTTGCCCAACATTCTAAAGAAAAGCAGTCACTCTTTTTATTCCCTAGAATTATATATCCCTGTAGTTTCATTTCCACCTATTTAGATTAGATGCCATGGTTCATCAATTTAGAAAAGCATTTCCTAGAATCCTGAAATCTGTTGATTCCTGTTTTAAATAAATGCAGGCAAAAGCCCAATGTTGGAAAAAACCAACACAGGCAACACTCGTGCCAAGCCCTAAACGTTTCTAGATAAAACCACAGTGAAGGTTGCTGCCACTGTACACTCACAATGTAGGTTTCAACTGCCCTGCCCCCACCATTTTACTGATCTTTTCTGGTCAACTTCTCTCACCCTTAACTTTGAACTCAATTCCACTCTCATTTCTTACTTTCGGTGAGTCCTTGACTTGTTTCAGATGATATAGAAGCTACCATTACAGACTTCCTGCCACAAAAAGTACACATCTAGCTTAATTCACACCTAGTTTCTCATACTTTTACTGTTTTTTAAAAGAAAATATTCTCTTCTCCCGGCTGCACTCTAGTTATGCTGGTTTATCCTTCTTGGGGTTCTCAGGGATCCTATACTGCCAGTTACTTTTCCCTCTAACATTTTCAATTTTTTTCTTAATTGGATCCCTGCCATCAGCATTTATACTTGCTCAAATCTCTTCCACTTAATAAAGCAAAAATCAAAACTTTCAACTCACTTTTCCCTCTAGGCACTTCCTTCTCTCCTCTGTGAATGCACCAATGTATTTGACCTATTTTCTTTACAGTTAGGTTCCTGCCATTTTTAAAAATCATTAAAACAATGTTGCAATGAAAATATTGCCTGTAATTTTGTATATTGGCAGGTGGAGAGATAGTCTAGATTTCTAGATAGTCCCACTTCAAAGACTAAGGATTTGATAGGTATGGTCATATTCCACAGGGGATCAGACCACTTCACACTCCCATCAATGGGAGTATGTATTTCCTGCCTTGATAGCAAATTTTGGAAATTCTTGCCTGTCTTAAGATAACATAATTCCTTAATTTTTTCTCATTATGATGGAGAACAAGCTCTTTATTCAAGTTTAAGGGAATCTGGTCTTTCTTTTTCTGTGGTCTTTTTTAATGCCATTGGCCCATTTTTCTAATGAGCTGTTGGTCTTCTTTTTAATATCTGAGACCTCTTTATATAGCAGGGAGATTAGAATAGGCTAGATTTTTCTCAACACAGTACAAAGCCACAGTTTAAAAAAAAAGAGGTTTAATAAAATCATTCAAGCCACTTTCTTCCTTGGAAATAAGAGCTCCTGTTCCAATTTTATTGTTTCTGACTGAACCCCAGCCTCTGTGGTTTATATTGTCCTTTGCCCTGCTAAAAATTTATGTGGTAGAAAATTGAAAAATTCAGAAATATGGTCCTATTTATTGACTGAGATCTATGCAAACCTGGCATCCTGGTCATTTTAGAAACAAGACGAGACCTTCTCATAGGACCCATGACCTGAGTGAGGTCTGGTCATTTGATAACACCTTAAAATGACACATTATAGCCTTGTTGCATCCTCTTTGATTCTTCTGGATTAAACTCTTGGTTAAAAATATTTTAACTTCCATTTAGCAGCACAACATCAAATACATCATCATCAATAAAGAACTCAAACACATTGGTGATTTTAAGTTTGAATTTATGTTTTGAAATAAAAATGCAATAACAAATTTTTACAAAATTGTCACACAGGAACACACCATAAGATACCATTACATGCTACATTGTCTTAGAAAAAGTCAATAGATCGAATCAATTAGCTGTAAATTAAAACATGAGTTCCTTTCTTTGGGCAAAAAGAAAGCTCATGTGAAATGCTGGACAAAAGCCAGTGAGACCTGCCAGTATAGTCAGTAATGGCTCAATGTTTCCAGGTGTGAGGAAGCCAGGATTCTGGCCTCGTTGGCTGGGGCTAAGCTCTGGCCTCCAGGTTCCCTCTGTGCATAGGACAGGCTTCCACCTGATGCTTCTGAAGTCCTGTGTGCATGGTCCTTTTATTTCAGATAACTACATACAATTTTGCCACTATTTTATTTTGTAAACTTCAGAAAATAACATTTACAAGTTTTACCACAAGGAATACCATGATTTTTATTATGACTCTCACCACCTTGGAAAAATATCCATTTTGTAAGTTTCTGGTTTGGTCCATCTTCTTATGACATGCCTAAGAAGCATCTGCCACACGCATACCTGTACATGTAAGAAACCAGTGGGTGGGGCTTTTCTGAAGCCCAGTCTATGGCTATGCCTACACTGAATAGGCTGTCCCACATCTTAGGCTCAAACTATTTTCTCTCAAATTACAGAGTGCCCAGCTGATCATTTATTGTTCTTTCCTTATATTTTCACTATTTATTGTACACATCATATTTCAGTATGTTCCTGTAGCAGTTCTTTGTTTAGCCCAACAATCAACAATTGAATTTTTTTATATTAGTTCTTTACACATTTTGTTGGTCTGTAAAGTTGATTTGCATAAAAACAAATGAGAAGAAACATATGCTGGTAGATCTTAGCACCTTAGAGTTATGATTCTGTCTGTCCATTAATATTGCAAGTTAGCCTTAAAAGAATCAACTCAGCTTACTCATACTTTCTCTAAAATATTTAGTTCTCTTCAAGTAAACATAATTTTTTTATAATAGACATGCTCAGAACAAATAGCACAAAACCATAAGCTATGACAACTGATGTAAAAATGCAGTTGGCTGACTTCCATTTATCAATTCTAAAATAAAGGTGTAAACCTTTGAACATACCAATATCCCCCAAGTTCTAAGGTCCATAATTCCACATCATCATTTATATAGTTTGACAAAAACTAGAATGCACAGTCTTAAGTGTGTGGAGGAAAATATTAAAATTCATCATTACTGAAACACTTAATCTTCATAAATTATTGAAAATTCATAGCATGGCATCACTAAATCTTGTGAATTATGAAAGATGTAAATTTACAATAATTTCCTCTCATAATAATTGCACCATTATTCATATTTATTCATATTTATTTCCTAATTAAGTTCAAGTCCAACTACCTAATTTTGAGGTAGCTTCATTGTGGTTCTACTGCAGAAGTGGTATGTTTCAAAGTACCATCTTTAGATAAAATTTAAGTGGGAGAGGAAACAAAGTATTATTTATATTGTTGTCTCACTTGGCATACAAACTGACAAAATCAACTATTTCTTTAGGGATAAAAATACAGTTCTTTTGTGAGCATGGACACAATACATGGAATCTGTTTCTTTGCATGAAAAGTGGAGTCAAGAGAAAAGGACTCAAATTCTGTTGCTACCTTCCGGTTTACCCGAGTGAGAATATGCATAAACTCAAGCTTATGAGCGTATTGTTTCAGCAGAGCACACAGTGACTGGATGAACCAGGATCCATCCTTGGAATTTCGCCAGGAATAGTAACCTACAAGACAACATATAACCAAAATATCATGGATACCTGACTTTAATTGACTCTATACATTATTATATAGCCTCAATGATAAAAATAAGCATGAGCTTCCATAGGTCTTTTTAGACTTAAAATGGAAAAATGGCTTCTTTGGTTTCAGGAGAAATGATGCTGGGCTAGGTGGGGGGAATGTGCATTGTGTATTCACCTCTCCTTTCAGCAGGGAAAGAGAATTGTGGATTAACTTTAGCACTGAGTTACCGTGAGTTTTACTTTCTGGGCTCCCTTCCCATAGAAAAGAACAAACAAACATGCAGAAGATAAGATGATGCAAAAGCAAAGATATATAAAAAGGACCATTATAAATTATGTGGTCTTTCAATCAAATTTCATTTTTTAGTTATAGGTAGACACAATATCTTTTGATTTTATTTTTATGTGGTGTTGAGGATCAAATCCAGTGCCTCGCACATGCAAGGCAAGTGCTCTACCTCTGAGCCCCAGCCCCTCACCTTATTTTAATATTGGCTTAGTCAAGAAATAAATTGCTTATGTATGAACACACTTTTTTTAAAAAAATATTTTTGTAGTTGTAGATGGACAGCATACCTTTATTTTATTTGGTTATTTTTATGTGGTGCTGAGGCTCGAACCCAGGGCCTCACAGGTGCTAGGCAAGCGTTCTACGACATAGCCCCAGCCCCTGCACACATATTTGAGATGTCATTAGCTACAGGCATCTAAATAAACTACAATAAACACAGAGTATTCAAAAAGTCTGAAAAGGGAAAATAGTATTTTCCTTGTACTTTTTCAGATCAACCATTGGACCCACTGCATTTAACTTAGAAGTACTGCTCCTGGAGAAATAACTAGAAGATAAAGGAAACCATATTGAACATATTTAAAAATGTAACACTGTTTAAAAAACTCAAAGTGTCAAAGAGTTTGGAAACATAAGATAAAACATAGATTTATGTTTCCAAAGTCTTTGACACCTTGAGTTAGCTATATAATAGTTGTAGAATCAATAAAATATTTATGTATATGTGAAACACAACCATAAAAATGTGGTTAATAACATATTTATAAATTATTTTTACCTTCTTTATTTTTTCCCATTCACTTCTACCCTCTTCTATGCTAGTCATGTTTATCTTATTACCTGTCTTCCAAAGAATTCCTAGAAAACAGTCATCCCTTATTCACAGGGGATGTGCTCCAACATCCCCAATGGATGTCTGAACCCTATATATGCTGTTTTTTTTTTTTTTTTTTTTATGTGTGTGGATTAGCTAAGGGATTTATTTATTTTTCTAAGACTACTATTATTATATTTTTATTCATTTCAATCAATCATCACTTAGAAAATATGGATGTAAAAGAGTTCTGTAGTCTTAGGGGAAAAAAAATCCTTTGTATAATACACACAAACACATTCATGTCTTCTACCCACAACTTTTTTTTTTTTTTTAAAGAGAGAGTGAGAGAGGAGAGAGAGAGAGAGAGAGACAGAGAGAGAATTTTTAATATTTATTTTTTAGTTTTCGGCGGACACAACATCTTTGTTGGCATGTGGTGCTGAGGATCGAACCCGGGCCCAAGCATGCCAGGCGAGCGCGCTACCGCTTGAGCCACATCCCCAGCCCTTCTACCCACAACTTAATGCCTTTTCCATCTTAACTAAGAATTCATCATGTACTGCGGCCACAATTTCTGTAGTTTATTGTGTAACAGCAAAATTAACATGAATTTCTTTTTCTTCTTCACAACTTCATGAGAGATTCATTCTTACTGTATATCTTAGAAACCTCAGTACAAAGTTTTTTTTTTTCCTATAGGAAGTCAAAAACTTTCACTTAAATTCCCGCCCCCCCCCCCCCCACATAAAGGAACCACTTTATGGCTTCTCTTTGGCATAACTGAATTTCCAACATCACTACTTTTAAACTTTGGAGCTTTCTTAAGTAAAATAAGGGTAACTTGATTATAAGAACTGATAACTAGATATTAGATGTGACACTGAGATGGCTACTGTGTGACTAATGAGTGGATAGCAGATACAGCCTGGGTACAGTAGACAAAGGGATGGTTCATTTTTCAGGAGAAATGAAAAGAGATTTCATCATGCTACTTTGGGTATATTGTGATTTAAAACTTAATGAATTATTTATTTCTGGAACTTTTCATTTAATTTATTTTCTGGCTACAGTTGACCATAGTTAACGAAAAATACAAAAACTGAAACTATGGACAAGGGGGGATAAACTGTACCTCTCTTCTATTTTAGTAAATGGGTGAAGTTCTTACTTAGCCTCTGTTGCCATATAGTATACTCTTTTTGATATTTTAAGTTTGTGAATGGCACTGTGTAAGTCTACAAATTTTTTAAAAAATATTTTTTAGCTGTAGATGGACACAATATCTTTATTTTTTAATGTGGGGCCAGGTATCGAACCCAGTGCCTCACACATGCTAGGCAAGTCCTCTACCACTGAGCCACAACCCGGCCCCCATGTCTACATTTTTTTGAGATTTCTCTGTGTTATCCTAAAAATATAGACAAGATGGTTATTTTTTAGGGATATTGAGATCTTAACAAGTTTCTGGAACATACTCTTCATTGCTTAAGTCTCCAAATGGCCAAAGTGAAATTCATTTAAAATCTACACATAACATTCACTACATGTAACTTTCTTACCTGGTGCTGTAGAATATGCATATAAGAAGTCGGCCTCTACTGGTATTTTGTGGCATGCCATGTCATCATCAATGCCACTGTCTGTCTCAATGCCACAGTCTAGTTCTGTACCCCGGCAGGCCTACATGTTAGAAAATAAACATTTATTTAAAAAATGTGTGTATCAACATAACTCATATCTAAGGTAAAGGCTATGTAAAATCCAATGCTATTTACTGAGTCTGTCTGATATAAGTCTACAATTGAAATGTACTCCATTTTCCTAAGTGTTGGTTTAAATGAATAAAAATCTAACAATCGTTCTGTAGTCTTAATGAAAAAAAAATCCTTTGGATAATCCACAGTGGAGTAAATTTTTTTTTTTTTTTTAAAGAAACACATTTCTTTCTCTTTTTTTAAAATTGTAGTTGAACACAATATCTTTATTTTATGTATTTTTTTAATGTGGTGCTGAGGATAGAACCCAGGGCCTCACACATGTGAGGGGCCTCACTCAGTACTCTACCACTGAGCCACAACCCCAGCCCCCTCACAGTGGAGTAAATTTAATCTCTGATTAATTCTCCACAACCAAGATGTTCAATTTCATACTACCTGAATAATGAAAAGTTTGGGTTTTCCAGTTAGACTTCTACAATAATCTCCTCTGAAGAAACTTGTTAATTTTTTCAGGTCAACAGGTCCATTTGTTCCAAATATTATTCCTTCATCACCATGGCTTAGAATTATACAAACAAAGCTGCTCCTTTTGCTATGATCTTCTTTAGAAACTAGAAAGACATTTATGAGGAAAAAAAAAAGAACAACTCTTGCAACTTTATTCAGCAATCTCAGACATACTATAGGTGAATCAGATGAAAAAACTGAGAACAGCAAAATTCAACTATAAGAATGGAATTCTAGTAACTTATACTCCATGTATGTGTAATATGTTAAAATAAACTCTACTGTCATATATATATGTAAATATATATAATTATATGTAAATATATATAAATATAAAAGAAAACTGAGAATAGAACTATGAGATCATCTAAATCTAACTGAGAATAGAACTATGAAATCATCTAAATCTAACTTGAGGCACAGTCACAAACTGGAAACCACTGTAGGGGGCTAGCATGAATAAAATTTTTACTACTTATTAAAATATATAAGATCAGAATTATGTGCATGCAGTATAATTCCACAGTTGAAGGTCATTCTTTCTAGTTATTTCTTACCATTGTGCAATAACTCCACAATTTCTTCACGTGTAAGGTCATTTTTATTCCTGACTTCATATTTCAAGTTCATGAATATTTCTCTGAGGTTTGCTGCATCTACATCTGTACCAGACCGATAGGCCATTCCTTGCAACAGAAAGAATTACTTTTAATTGCATTTTAAAAGAAGAATATCTGCTTTGAAATAATGAACTGTGTAGCAATTCATGAAATCAGTGAATTCTTCCTTTTAAATGGTTAAGAAAATTTGAATTATTTTAAACATGTAACACAAAACCTCTTTAATTTTTTGCATATAAGACACTTTATAATATAAGCTGTCTCAGTGTTACAGATACAAGGATATCTTTCACAGATGTTTAGACAGTGAAAAACAGAAATGACTTCAAAAGCCTAACAATAAGGGTTTGGTCAAATAAATTAGGATTCATTTGTATAATGGAGTATGTTGCTTTTTTTAATATAAATTTTGGCATGGAAAAATGGTCATTTTATTTTTTTAAAGACTAAAAACCACTATGATCCTACTTTTGTTTAAGAAAAATATATATATACTCACAGGAACTGAATTTCTTTAATTCTAAGTTTACAACAATTTTAAGATACATTACTGCTCTCATATTTCATTAATACTATTCATCAGGTATTCTGCTATGGGTAATCTCTTTTAATCCTTCCAACTACCATGAGTTATTACTATTAGCTTCATCTGTAATGGATGTGGGATATGGCACAGATGCGTTAAAAAACTTGTCCAGGGGCTGGAGTTGTGGCTCAGTGTTAAAGCACTTGCCTAGCATGTGTGAGGCACTGGGTTTGATCCTTGGCACTGTATAAAAATAAACAAATAAAATAAAAGTATGCTATCCATCTATAACTACAAAAATAAAATAAAAAATAATAATAATAAAAAAAAAGAGGTAAAAGAAAAGAAACTTGTCCAGGGCTGGAGGTATAGCTCAGTGGTAGAATATGTGCTTAGCCTGGGGGAGCCCATGGGTTTAATACCCAGCACAACAAAACAGAACAAAACAAACAAACAAAAAAAGATAGGAAAGAAAAGAAACATGTGCAAAGTTTGTGGGCCACTTTACAGAATGGAAAACACTGCTAGTCATTCAAATTTCAAACCAGAAAAAGCCAGACTACTGATATAAAAATTTGGGGGGGGGGCAATGGAAAAAATGCTTTTTAAAAGAGAAAAGGAAGGAAAGAAACAAAAAAGAAAGAATAAATTCAATAGCATAAAACTCTATAGGCCAATACAAATGGATATTTGTAGAAAATGAGGCAGAATACTATTATGGTTTAGATATGTGGCGCCCCCCAAAAGTTCATGTATGAGACAGTGCAAGAAGGTTTAGAGGTGAAATGATTGGGTTGTGAAAGCCTTAACCTAATCATTGAATTAATCCCCTGATAGGGATTAACTGAGTGGTAACCAAAGGCAGGTCAGGTGTGGGTGGAGGAGGTGAGTTATTGGAGGAATGCTTTTGGGGCATAGAATTTGTCCTAGAGCTCCCTATTCTTCCTTGATGTCTTAAGCCGGCTCCCTCAACCACACATTTCTGCCATGATGTTCTGTCTTGTCTCTGCTCTGAGGAACGGAGTTGGCCATCTATGGACTGAGACCTTGGAAACTGCAAGCCTCAAAATAAACTTTTCCTTCTTAAAATTATTCTTGTCAGGGCTGGGGTTGTGGCTCAGTGGTAGAGCACTCGCCTAGCATGTGCAAGCCTGGGCTTGATCCTCAGCACCATATAAAAATAAATAAATAAGGGTATTGTGTCCAATTACAACTAAACAAAATAAGTATTAAAAAATTATTCTTTTCAGGTCTTTTGGTCAAAGCAACAAAAAAGCTGGCTAAAATATCTACAAGTAAAATTTTAATATGTAAAGCAAATGACAAAGTGCTTTGTCATTTATTTAACAGCTAAGTTGGTCTCTCAATTTGTAGCCAAAAGTAATAAAAACAGTATTATTCAGATTAAGAGACCAATTTCTCAACTCTATTCTCCTCAGTCCTTTTAACTATCCTAACACCAACTCCTGCTTATCTTTCCAGTATAATCTGACTTCCTTCCATTCTCACTACCATTCTGGTTGGGAGTCTCCTAAATTAGATCTGTCCACCTAGTTTCTCTAATTAAAAAATAATTCCAATATGATTAACATGCTGATTTAAATAATTATTACAGCATTATATTAAAGATGAAAAAATAGGAAAGAGACAAAATACTAATTTATATGGTAAAATATGCAAGTTAAATATTGGCGTATTTAGGTGATGCAGTAATATATAATCATTGAAATAACAGGGAAATTATGCAGGCCATGAAAAAAATGCTTATAGTATATTGAGTAGGACAAGGAGGATACAATATTTGCTTGCATAAGTTTTCAAAAACACTGTCATAAAAAAAAAAAAGATCAAGGAATGTACCAAAATGTTAATTAAGTTTTGGGGATTGTGAAGTATTTCGTTTTCTATGTTGTCTAAAAAGATATTCTAAAATGTGTTATTAGATTCAAATCATACATGATGCACTGAAAATGGGACTTGGTGCTCAGTCCTTGGTGAATTTAAACACAGCAGTTTCAGTGGTGAAGGTAGAAAATGGAAAGGAAAAATAGGTTTAAGAGAAAGTGGCACGAAGGGAAGATGTCAAGCTTAAACTACATGTTTTCAAAATTTAGGGAAGAAGGGAAGGAGGTGAGCATCAGATCAAACCTTAAGAGGAAGCACACTAAAACAAAGGTGTCTTTAATATGCGATCTCTGTCATCTTTGTAGGGTAAAGAGGAAAAGGGCAAGAGTCAATGAAGACACAAGAAGTAAAGCAGGACCGACCAAGTGGGGGAATAAGAGCTGGGACTCTGAAGTCAGACACACCAGGGTCCAGACTCTAGCTCTGCTACCGTATACCTACGTGACTGTGCAAGGTTTTTAACCTTCTGTAATCTAACAGTAGTTAGTTACTTTTCAGGATTGTTATAAAAATAAAAGAGACAATATCTGTCATATGCTTTGCAGGTTTTGGAAAGAAAAAAATACTACTACTTACTTAGGAATTGTTGAGAACCTTTTATTGTCATAAAAGAGGGAGCAGAAGAATAAAGAAGCAAGGGTTACAGGTTAGTAGGGGTAGAAACCAAGCACATAAATAGGAGGCTGGCTGTGGGAAGAGGAAGAGCTTCTGAACATGGTAGAAAAGTCCACATTGTCTTAAAGGACCTGCAAGGTTCTGCCTTTTCTCTACTTTCTGGCTATTTTGTATCACAGTTTACCAATCATTTACACATGGATTCTGTTTATTTTTTAATATCAAATACAAATGGCACAAATGCTTGAAAAGTTTAAAATATCAGATAAGATACATACCAGTGCTTTTATGAAAGTTCTTATTATTAATGATTAAACATAAACCCATTTCAGGATAATCCATTTTGTAACGATTGTCCAAGGATATTCCAGAGTCCATTGATTTGCTTCCATGTATGGTCTTTCTATTTGGAAATCAACAACAGTTCATCAAGGTAGAAATGACTGGACTGATACATTAATATAACTTTTATTACTCATAAGAACAGTTTACATTTATTTAATGCTAGACACAAAATTTTGTGCTAAAGGTTTTTCCTCATATAAATTTTACAACCCATTTTACAGATGAGGAAATGATTGGCCTCAGGCTAAGCAATGTGCTGAAGGTTATGCAGATATTGTGTCAGAGCCAAGGCTGGAGGAAAACTTTGCTGGACTTGGAGTTTAGGCTTTTAACTTCTGTTTCATGTTTTCCTCTAAATTTTAATAAAATTTCATCAAATGCATTTTATAATTTAAAACATTTTTTTGTAATTCTGAAATAGTTTATCCTTTAAGGAAAGAATGACATCTTTTTTTTTGTAGTTGTAGATGGACAGAATACATTTATTTTATTTGTTTATTTTTATGTGATGCTGATGATCGAACCCAGTGCCTCATGTATGCAAGCCAAGCACTCTAACATTGAGCCATAGCCCCAGCCCCAAGAATGACATCTTAGAGATCACCCTGAAATGATAGGAAATCACTAAACTTCTTCAAACTCTATGAGCTCAACAAATGAATAATTTATTAATACACAGAAGCACTGTTATAAATAATTGAAAATACTTGTCTGAAAGTCACTTATTTAAAAACCTTGGCTATGGAAGCTGGGCATGGTGGCACACACCTGTAATCCCATGATTCAAGACTAAGGCAGGAGGATCCCGAGCCTCAGCAACTTAGCAATACCCCAACTAAAAATAAAATAAAAAGGACTGGGGGCTGGGGTTGTGGTAGCAGCAGAGTGCTTGCCTAGCATATGCAAGCCCTGGGTTCAATCCTCAGCACTATATACAAATAAATAAACAAAATAAAGGTATTGTGTATGACTAAAAATAAATAAATAAATATTAAAAAATAAATAAAAAAGGACTGGGGAAGTGGTTCAGTGTTAATCCCTAGTATCAAACAAACAAACAAATAAATAAATTCAAACCTTGGCTATCCAGATCAGGGGTCAGTAAACTGATTTTTTTTTTTTTTTTTTAAGGTACTGGGGATTGAACTCAAAGGCACTCAATCACAGAGTCACATCCTCAGCCCTGTTTTACATTTTACTTAGAGACAGGGTCTCACTGAGTTGCTTAGCTCCTTGCTTTTGCTGAAGCTGAACTTTGAACTCAGGATCCTCTTGTCTCAGGCTCCTGAGCTGCTGGGATTACAGGTGTGCGCCACTGTACCCAGCTTAGTAAACTGGTTTTTAAGAGACAAATAGTAAATATTTTGGGCTCTTAGATCATCTAGTTCAATTTTGCTAGTGAAATTTGCCCAGAACTTTATGTGAATGAATGGGTATGGATATGTTCCAAAAACCGACCATGATTCTGATCGTGATCTACTAAGAATCTGGAAATAACAAGTCCAGGAACAACCAAACACCAAAACCTTAAGTCCATATACTCAAGTACTTTATAGTATTTTAGATTTTTTAACAGTTTCAAAAATTTTGTTGGAACAAAAATTAAAAGTAGTAAATAAAAGGAGTCAAGGTAAGAAAACCATTTTAACATTTAGCTAGAGGTTCAGAGCCCATATTTTACAGCGAAAATGAAAACCCTAAAAGCTTCAGGTTATATAGTATGGGTGAGCCTCACTAATCCAAAAATTCAAAATCAGAAATGGTCAAAAATATGAAACTTTTTGAACAGCAACGTGATGTCATAATTGGAAAATTCCACACCTGACCTCATATGACAGGTTGTGGTCAAAACGCAGGTGCACTGAAGGTGTCATATAAAATTACCTCAGGTTTTCTGTGTAAGGTTTTTATAAAACATAATTTTGTGTCTAATCTTGGGTCCTATCTTCAGGACATCTCATTATATACATGAAAATACAGCCAAATTTGAAAGAATATGAAATTCAAAACACTTCGGTTCTCATCATTTCAGATAAGGGATACCAACCTATAATAGACCACAGAACTTTTAACTCCTCTCTCCTGATGCCCATTCCCCAATGCCTCCTGCTGCCTCCTTAGAAGGTAGATCCTCTACCAGCAATATGATTACTAGACCAAGAGGAGCCATGTCTTAACAAAGACCAGAGACTCAAAATATGGGAATATGAGGGTGCCTTATATCTGTGAGACTATATGCAGTTTCCTGTTTATATGATATTCTGTATGACAAGAATATAGGGAAATGTATAAATCACTTTGGAAGTATTTAAACACAACAAACTACAACAACAAACTCTGGAAAATGGGATTGCATTTCAAAAGTTTGATTTTTAGGAAAATTACTTTGTTCAACAAACATGCTAAATCTTTACTACTACTAACTTGTCAATAGCATTGCTACAATAAGTTGTTTCACAGTAAGTGGTCTGCAACAATACTGAGCCTCAGAAATAAACTTAATAGAATCAAAAATTTTCCTTTTATTGATAGATAACAATTATACATCGTTATGGGGGGTGTACTGTGATGTTTTGGTACATTTAGACATTTTTTGGGTTGATCAACTCAGAATACTTAAAAGTATCACAAAAGATTTCACATGGAAAATAAGAGACATCAATTAAATGAAGAGTTTTATATTTTTCATTTCTCTAGCTACTGGTTATTGGAAGTATTAATAAGCAAACTGAAAGGAAGGCCAAAACAAAACAAAGTTAAGTAAAAGATAATCTAGAAATAGGCAATTCTTTCCCAGACTGAATATTGACATTGCAATTTAAAATCTAGAAACCAGAGGTCAAAAACACCCTAAACACAAAACCTCTAATCTTGTACAGTGATTTAGGAAGAGCCAGCACACTCTGAGGAGTGAGTTCTGCCTCTGCTGTCTGGTACTTCTAGCCATGGGTCAGAAGCTGTACAGGCCTTTCCCTTTATCCTCCCTATGGTTTTTTTTTTTTTTAGTTTTATCCTCCATTTAGCCCATATTCTGCTTCCCCATTTCTCAAAATCTGCTGTATTCTACATACCCATTTTTCTCTGATTGTGTAGGATTCCACTTAAATACTCACTGTTCAAAATTTTTAATGGATTTTGAATCCACTGAGTTTTCATTGTTCTCCATGGTTACTTTTCTTAACTAGAATATAAGCAAAATAGAATAAAGTCACTATAAAGTGAGTCACTATAAAACCAATGTACTACATTAGTCTTCCCAGTGATTATTCCTCCAGATACCCTTGTTTTTCCTCTGTTATTAAAAGTCTCTGTGAGTCAGACTTGGGGAGAGTGAGCCTTTGTAAAGTATGCACAATATAAGCTCTCTCTCCTTTTTGTTCTTAACTGAGCTATGAATTACATATAATAAATCATATTAGTACACAGAGAACTGTGCAGCTGGATAAATTTTTCCATTTGTGTATCTCTGCCAGATCAAGATAGGGAACACAACTTGTTTCCTTTGTCACACAACAAAGCAGGTCATCTGTAGGAATTTGGCTTCCAACTAAACACAGTTAAAATAAAAACCAAAAATTTACCATAATGGTATACCTCAGATAATACTATTCTACAATGCTTAGATTCCCAACAGACACAGTACCAAGAAGTTCTAAACCTCCATATAATCTTTATTCTGAAACTGAGTTTTAAGATCCCAGTTTCTCATTTAGGATGTCAAAGGGTCTAGGAAACCTAGAAGTAAAGACTCTAGAGTTTCTGCTTTCATTCTTCCATCAACTGCATCTCACATAGTGAACAAGTCCTTACAATCGAAGCCACCACCACTTACTACTATGTGAAACATCTTGTCTTTACTCTTCATGGATATTCTACAAAGTCAAGAAACCAAACTTTTAGTGATGAAGTGAGTTTGACAACAGACGCCCACTGAGTGACAGATGCCCTTCTATTCCCACTCTGCTGTGTTGCCTGAGGAAGCCATCTCCTTATTACTTGTCTCCTGAAGTTCTATTAGTAGTCTCTAGCTTTCCAGGAACAAAGGGACTTGCCCTGGTAGTGTACTTCCCCAAATAAAAAGAAAACAGGACAGAAATAAAACAAGAAACAAGAACAAAGAGGCTCAAAAGAATTTCTCAACTCGGGCTGGGGATGTGGCTCAAGCAGTAGCGCGCTCGCCTGGGATGCGTGCGGCCCGGGTTCGATCCTCAACACCACATACCAACAAAGATGTAGTGTCACCGAGAACTAAAAAAAATAAATATTAAAAAATTCTCTCTAAAAAAAAAAGAATTTCTCAACTCTAGAAGCCCTGGAATATCAAAAATTTTAAGCAAAATACAACTGTAACCTCTGTACTATGCTAAAATAAAAAATACTGGAGAAATACACAATCCTACCATCAGGACTCGTCACCCATAAAAGGCTTTCTAGAAAGTCCCCTGCTTTTTAAGTTTTAAAAATCTTCGTGCCACATACATAAAACTTACCATTTTAACCATTTTAAAGTATACGGTTGAGTGGCATTAAGTACAGTCACACCATTGCTCAACCATCACCGACATCCTCTCTGGAACTTTATGTTCCCAAACTGAGACTGCATGAAGGCCCTCAATCATGATCTCCTGGAAATAATTCCTTCCCTTTACAAAGTTAGATTCCTCCCTCCCCTCTCTCCAGTTTTGTGTGTATTTCTGGTGGGAAAGATGGACAAAGAACACAGAGAAAAGGAAGTCCATTTCAATGTAATCACAGAAGAGGGGAGTGTTTCACCTTCTCCCAAAGCCAGTCTATGGTTTGCATTTTTATGAAGGCTCTTTGCTTTTCTACCCTTTTACTTCCTGTAGGATTTTTAGAAAAATCAGTGGAGGATGCAAGCACAACTGGGATGAACCATCTTTTAGTTAGCTAGCAAGTATTTAGTGAGCACATACTTTGTGCCAGGAATTAGCCTAGACCCTTCAACAGAATGGAAGATGAAACAAGTTCCTTCCTTTAAGAAGCTTTCATTCTAGACAGAAATAATTATAAACTAATAATAATAAGATTTCAGACACTGGAAGGAGCTCTGAAGAAAATAAAATAAGGTTAACTAATAAACGGGGAGTATGAGCTACTTTAGCTAAGGTGGGGGGAAGTAACCGTTGAGGTGATATTTACAGAAATCTAAATGATATAGGTGTTGCCACTAGAGGATGTCACTGCTGGAGGAAGGATCAGTAAGTATAAAGGATTTGGAAAAGTTTGTGACACGCATGGTACAGAAAGACGAGTTTGACTAGTGCATGGTAAAGGAAGCGAAGGAGTAAAGAAGGATGACAAGGGAAAGGTAAATTACATAAGGTCATAGGAGATAGAAGGAACTTTGATTCTGTCCTAATTATAAGGAGAAACCATTGGAACATTTTAGGTGGAAGAGGAACAGCATTCTGAATAAAGGGAGAATCAGCTGCAGATGGTCAGAATGGTAGCATATGGTCCAGTGAGAAGACTTTCTAAATAGTCCCAGCAGAAGATGATAGTAGCCTGAACTAGAGTTGAACAGTAGATATAGATAAGAGTCTAGAAGTTGGGGGAAAGATCAGGGCAAGAGATATACTGGGGCACCCTGCTATTTAGAGATTTAGTAGAGAAACTGTTTGCATGTGGTATACAAAGCATGCAAAAATCTTTCAAAGAGAGCTTATTCATCCATTCCAAGTCTTGCTAAGAGGTCAATTTAGTTGAGAGCACTGGTTTTGTTGAATGTTATGCATATAGTAAGAAAATACTATCCGAGACCTGAAAGTGGGCAAAAGAGATTTTTAGGTCTAATTTCAATGGGGTGTGGGCACTGTCTAGAACTCTCCAGGATTATGGATTCTATAGAATACACTCTTTTAACTAGACTTTTGACAGTATCTTTACAACTCTCTAGGAAGTTAAGCTATAGAAAATAGCTAGACTAATGATTCTTGTCTATAGCAGTCAAATTGAATTTTTCTTGTAATGATGTAATTGATATCCACCTGACCAAAAAAAAAAAAAAACCAAAAAAACTGCTCCTTCCAATTTACATTTATTACCCTACAGGAAAGTAAAACCATTGGTTGGTACATAATTGCAAATTTGCCCAAACTCAAAATATACTCCTCCAACAATGATAGCTAGTATGAACTCTGGACTTTGGGTGATAATGATGTGTCAATGTAGGTCCATCAATTGTAACAAATGTACTGCCCTGATGGGGGATGTCAATAATGGAGGAGGCTAATCAAGTGTGGGGTTGGGAGGATATGGGATAGCTCTGTACAGTCTTTTTAATTTTGCATTAAATCTACAAAAGGTTCTGAAAAATAAAGTCCAATTAAAAAACAAAACAAAACTGGGACTGAGGAGGTGGCTCAAGCGGTAGCGCGCCCACCTGGCATGTCTGCGGCTCGGGTTGGATCCTCAGCACCACATACAAGCAAAGATGTTGTGTCCGCCGATAACTAAAAAATAAGATATTAAAAAATTATCTCTCTCTAAAACAAAACAACCCCCCCCCAAAAAAAAAAACAAAACTATTCTATCTTTATGACTGATAATAGAATATTTAAATAGGGATCAGCTTTCTAGAATTTTATAATATTTGTTTCTTGGCTCAGACCAATGTAAGATTTTATCTAAATAGTAAGTCACTTTAAGTAGTTGTTTCCTTAAGTCAAACTCAAAAAAGTCAAGGGTCATACCTTGACTTTCAATTTTGCTTTAAATACCGTTTTTCTCATATATGGAACCTTGAGAGAAAAAAGGGAAAAAAAAAGTATGTGTGTGTAAATCTTATGAAAATTGAGGGGAGACTAGTAGAGGAGAGGACCTAGCAGGAAGAGGGAAATACTGGGGAATAATATTGGCCAAATTATATTGTATGTAAGTACAAATATGTAACAATGAATCCCACTATTACATAAAATTATATTGTATCAGTAAAACATATGAGAAATCATTTTCTTTTCCTACATCAAACCAACTTTCTTCAACCAATTATTGAAAATTTAAAAAAAGTTCAGACAGATCAGTCTTATTGCCAATAAACTCATTTCTGATATTAGAAATGAGACAGATGAATTTGAAAAAAAAACATTAATTCTTCCAGGACTGGAGTTAAAATATTAACTTATATTTGATAAGGATTTCTTAGGAACAGATACTACAATGAATTTATTTTTCCTCATTATTATTATGTATCATCTCAGTTATCAGTTGATCTTCACAGACAACTAATTTTTATGTGATGGTGAATAAAATCCTTCTGGCACCAGACATGTGCACATTTGCTATTTGTCATCATCTGCTTTTTCCACGTGAAGTACTAAATCCAATCTCTTGGGAGTGGAGCTGTGCCTTCTGCAGAATTGCTAATGTTACACTCAACATTACCTCACCTCCATTAGCTAGTGACTGGCTGAATACAAATTATTCTGGGGATGGTGATCTCATCTTAGAAGGATAAAAAATCATCTCCTAAGGGAAATCTTTATTGCCCTAAATGATAATAGGAGTTAGGTTCTTACATTTTTCTATTGACAAAAAAACACATAAGTGAAGATAAATAATGGGGTTTAAAATACATACCCTGGCACAATAAGAGACTTAACTCTAATGGTTCCTTACTGTGATGATGTGTTATTCTTTGCATCAGTTTAGGATTCTGGTAAGAAATCAAATTTTCAACATATATTGGGGTCATGGAGAAGTTGTAAGTAAAGCAGCTGACATTAGATATCAATGTGGAATTTAGGTCTTAAAATTACTCATTCCTGAATTCCTTTAACACTTGCCACAGAAGTTACAGCAGTCAGATGTTCAAAAGTTAAAAAATGTTGCCAGTATAAATTTACTGTCACTCTAAATAGACATTTAAACATTTCAAGCTGTGTTTTTCTAAGGAAGTGAAAAGTTGGAATGCTTTCCCTATTTACATGCTGGTTAGCCAGTTATTTGTTGCAATACTGGCATAAAACAGAATAAATTTTCTATAGAACTAAAGTAGAGGAATAGGGCAGGGGATGTGGCTCAAGCGGTAGCGCGCCTGCCTGGCATGCATGCGGCCTGGGTTCCATCCTCAGCACCACATACCAACAAAGATGTTGTGTCTGCCGAGAACTAAAAAATAAATATTAAAAAATTCTCTCTCTCTCCTCTCTCACTCTCTCTTTTAAAAAAAATATTCTTAAAAAAAAGTAGAGGAATAGAAATTAATTTCTAAAGTTGAAATTTCTATATTAAGTTGCAACAGATTAACTATTTGAAATTTTAAAAAAAAGCACCCTGTTACTGAAGAATAAACAGTGTGAAAGTTTGCATAGGGTAGGGCTTTCAAAATAAGATGTTAAGTTAGTATAAGCAGTTTTAGAGATTCTTTTTCTTTTTAATTTTTATTTTGGTTATAGATGGACACATACCTTTATTTTATTTATTTATTTTTATATGGTGCTGAGGATCGAACCCAGTGCCTCACACATGCAGGGCAAGCACTCTACCACTAAGCCACAACCCCAGCCCCTAGAGATTCTTAATTAGGAAATCTGCCCCCCATTATTAGGCTGTTTTTGGTGCCTGTCCTATAGGGACACTCTAAAACCTGGTCTCTGCCCTAAGAGTTTTCTAAATCTTATGAGACCTAAGAATCAACACTGATAATTTTTGAATCATTTCCATGAATATGAATACTTTGAAAAAAACACTTCTAATTAAAAAATTTACCTAAGCAAAAATTTAAAATGCCTTTTATTTCTGGTTAATATAGACTACTCTGGGATGAAAGGCCCATATGTATTTTTAGTCAGTCCTCTCAAAAAGATCCTGAGACAAAATGGTCCCATTTTATGCTTCTGTTAACTGAGACTTAGAGAAGTTTAAAAAGTGTCAGAGTCAGAATTCATACAAGGATATGACCCAAGAGAGCCAACTCCCACTCCATATTCTATAGGCGGCTAAAATCATATGGGAGTAGGGCTGAAGTTGTGGCTCAGCGGTAGAGCACTTGCCTAGCATATATGAGGCACTAGGTTCTATCCTCAGCAACACATGTAAATAAATAAATTAATTAAATAAATAAATGAAATTAAAGATTCATCCACGACTTAAAAAAAAATCATGGGAGTGATAATACCAGTTAATTAAAAAAAAAGGCAATAAAAATCCATAATCTGAAAGCTATAATTAAGTTGACACAAAGAACATTAGTAACAAGTTAGAAATTGACTACTGAGAACTGAAATAGGATATACAGTTGTCCCTCGGTATCTGTGGGTGATCTGTTCTAGGACCTCTCTTGGATACTAAAATCCAAGGATGCTCAAGTCCCTCATATAAAATGGAATACTACTTGCATATAACCTATCATACCTTCTATATATTTTAGCTCATCTCTAGATTATTTATAATAGTTAATACAATGTAAATGCTATGATGTTCAGAGAATAATGACAAGAAAAAAAGTCTGTACATGTTCAGTACAGAAGCAATTGTGTGTGTGTGTGTGTGTGTGTGTGTGTGTGTGTGTGTTGCTGGGGATTGAACCTAGGACCTTGTGCATACAAGGCAAGCACTCTACCAACTGAGCTTTGTCCTCAACCTATCTCCTAATATTTCTGATTTGTGGTTGGTTGAATCCACAGATATTAAGTGGCAACTGTAGAGTACTTATTCTAAGTAATGAAGAAAATAGGAATGAAGATTATGTTTCTGATGCCATGAGGTCATTTACTTCTAAAATAAAATAACTGGTTTCATGTTAGGTATTCATTAAATCTTTGAGAGATTTCCTACATTTCCACCTGCCTCCAAAGGAAGGGTGAATCCATTCCAATGTGACTTCTGGGAAGACTGTATTTCTATCAAACAATTTGAAAAATATCAGGGTTACATTTATTACCTATCAGTGATAACAAAGTCTCAAAAGCAGTTACATTTCCAGATTAAGTAAGTGAAACAGAAACAACATCTGTGTCACAATAGGTTGGATTTCAGTTGTAATAATGTACCAGAGGTTTTAAATCTGGTCTCTTTCCTATCTCTATTTGGTCTCTAAAGTTCTTCAGGGACATATAAGAATTACTTATATGGAATTATAAGAATTACTAAACTGGCTACTATCATTGGGCCTGATAAATTCATCTCTCTTTTTTTAAATATTTATTTTTTAGTTTTAGGTGGACACAATATCTTTACTTTTTTAAATTTTTATGTGGTGCTGAGGATTGAACCCAGTGCCTCATGCATGCCAGGCTAGTACCCTATCACTTGAGCCACATCCTCAGCCCTAAATTCAATCTCTTAATAGTTAAAAGGTAATTAAGTTAAAAACACACACACACAAATGGAAAGTAAGATTAAATACAGAATAAACTAAATTAAGTTGTAGCACATGCACATATGCACCATACTTTCCTTTTCTTTGGTGTGGGCCACACAATAAGAAAAACTAGTATGTTACCACTATTCAGAGCCTCCAATTTTGTACCACAAGTCAGAAAGGACATGGTACAACATGTGCAAGGGGATCTGTTTTTCCTTCTCTCCCAAGTTCAGTCCTGAGATAATATTTTTTGGAGACACAAAAGGAGAAAATAGAAAATCCCCTGTAGACCTAAATATTTTGTATGAAATAAATGTAGAATGAAGGATCGTAAGTACCATTTATAAAAATTATATAGATAACCATAATAATTTACTGAACATCAACTGTGGGCAGATATGTAGAAACTCCTACTTAGGTTTCTATTTTCATTTAACAAACTGAAGATCAAGTCTTCCTAATATATGTTCCTTTTGCAACAGGCATTGCCTAAGAAGCATCTGTCATATCCTTTACAGTTGTTTGTAGTCTTTCCTACTAGATTGTAGAGAAGAATCCATGAGGGATTGACTATATTTATCATGGTGTTCTACATATTATTTTCCCCAAACCAGGACCTAACACAAGTGAATGCCTGTACGTGTGTGTGTGTGTGTGTGTTTGTGTTTTATTACAGTATTTTGCTTTTTAATGATTATGCCTGATCTAGAAAAAAATAAACTTTTTTTTAGGATTATTTAGCAAATTATAACTAAAATATGTGGATTAGAAAAGAATGGTAGAGGTGAAACATGAACTCATTGAAAGATAACATAAGTGCTAAGTAAAGTGGTGAAAGACTTTATCAAGATGTGCTCAGCCACTTGAATGTGCTATGGTCACATGATCTCTAAAAATTAAATGTAAAGCTTAAATCAACCCTGTTATAATCTGAATGTTTGAGCTTTCTGAGAAAAGGGCTTGCCCCCTGCCATTTTAAGAAACTGGCATCTTATCTGATATTTGAAATTAAAATGCTGTTTATTGTTTTCAAACATAATTTAAGAGAATCTCCTACTGCTTCATTGCTCTTCTAATGTTACAAAGCTATTTTTATTTTCATGAATGACATTGTATTCATTCTGGTCTTAGTATTAGGAATTCTTTAAATTCTTCCCCAAAGATAGGGAGTATTGGACTTTAAAGAAAAAAATGTGGGGGGATGGGAATAGGAAAGATGGTAGAATGAATGAGACATAACTTTCCTATGTTCATATATGAATACACAACAGTGTAAGTCCACATCATGTAGAAGAACAAAAATGGATCCTAATTAGAATAAGCTGTACACCATGTATGTACATGACATCAGTCATGTGTACCTAAAAATAATTAAAAAATCAAAAAGAAAAGAAAAAAAAGTGGGAATTTTTAGATTCTTAAGTATTGTTTTGTACCTATTTAATGAATGCAAATGTATTGGAGGGTAAAGGGTATTGTAATGTCAGATGACCTAAGCCTAAGTCCCCAAGTTGAGACTTGCTAGCTCATCCTATAAATTGGTTATAATATATGCACCTCACAGGGTTGTTGTGAGGATGAGTTGAACAAATGTCTTTGACAATACATTCTGTATTATGGTAGGGTATGATAAAGTTATCTGCTAGGGAATGAACATAGCCCTGCATTTGCCTTGTTGAGCCATTTTACCTGTGAATATCTGTATAAGATCTGCATAAGGGTAGGATCTTTGTCCTTTCTACTACTTCAGTTTAGTCTAAATCAAGTCAATCCCTCATGGAGTTTGCTTATAATCCAGTAGAGAAGAATACAAACTGTAAAGGATATGACAGATGCTGCTTAGGAAATGCCTGGTGCAAAAGAAACACATAATAGGAAGATCTGATCTTCAACTGTTAAAACAGAAACCTAAGTAGGAGTTCCCACTTGCAAGCAAATGTGATGGGAGGAGAACGGGAATGTAAATGTGTTCCAGGAAGAGAACAGGTATGAAGGTGAACACAGGACCATATAGAAAGTGAAAGGATACATGGTAAACGATAACGCAGAGGAGGGTACTCAGGACCTCAATACTTGGCTTTCTGTTAACCACATTAGGGTACTAGATTTACCCTGAGGATAAAGAAACAGTTTTCTATATTTTCACGTTGTAACGAATGGACTGGAATGAAGCCGGAGACAGTGGGGAGACCAGAGAGGAGGCTGGCAAAGTCAGAGCCGTTGAAATTAGAGATGGAGGGGCATGCAAGGATCTTTAGGAGGCAGACGTTTAGGAGGTTGACAAGTCTTGGTGACTAACTGCGGAAGGAGTGGGTGGGGTAGGTGAGACGTATGCTTTCTGGGTCCCCAGGCAGCAGCTCAAGTCAGGCTTAAGATCAGATCCACTGAGAAAAAGAGTGTCAAGTGTGACACTATTTCAGCACGAATTGAAGGGATTGAGCTGTTGATACAGTAACTTTGACTATGGATATAGAAACACAGAAAGGAACTGGGGGATTGACGAAAGCCACCAGGTCTGAAAAGGAATTGGGGTTAATGCTTAAAAATTAGCTCTCTGGAAAAACTAAAACCACACAGTCAACCTGAGAAAAATCTAGGATCGGGTCCTAGACAACAGCAAACTCCAAACACTCGTGCAATAATGGCAGGATCAGCTCCCAGAACCAGCGCCTCAGACAGCATCTGGCAGGCTTTCAGCCCCCAGGGCAGAGTTTCCCGGGGCCGCTCCTCCCTTCTCGATCCCGGCCAGGGCCGGCGAGTCCAGCCGCCGTCACTTCTCCAGCATCCCACCTCCTCCCGTCTCGGTCCTGCCTCCACCTGCGGGGCCTCAGGGCTCACGGCCTACCCACCCGGCCGCAGCCCCCTCCCCGCCCGGCCTTCGCCGACGAAGCTCGGCGCCCCGCGGCTTGTGTTTAGGACCCAGCCTCCGCTCTGCGGCCTCTCATCTCCTGGGTCTCCACACCCAGCCCAGACTCCAGCTCCGCGGCAGGGTCTCTCCCTCCGCCGCCTCACTGCTCGCCCCGCAGTCCTAGTCGTCACAAAACAAAGGATCCGCTGCCCAGACCGCCCATTTCCTCGGTCCCCTCGCAGCAGCTGCAGACACCAGCAGGTCCTGGCGGTGGGCGCCGGGCTTGGGGGGATGAAGCCAGCGAGCCGAGGGCAAACGGCGCAGGGCAGACAAGGGAGAAGCGCGCCACTTACCGCGTAGCTCTAGCGAGCGCCACTCGGCACACACCGCTCCCCTCCGCGACTGCAAGGCTTCCGCCACCCGCCGCCAGGAGAGGTGAGAGCTAGGCCCGCGCCGCCGGAGGCCCCGCCCCACAGGCCCCGCCCCTCCCCACTGGCCCCGCCCCGGCCTCGGCCCCGCCCCCGGCCCGACTCGGCCCCGCGGAGCTCGCACTTAGGTTGGCGACAAAGCTTACTTCAGCTCCGGCCCGCCTGGCCCCAGCCCGCCGCAGGACCACGTCCCCGCTGGGCCCGGAGCGGAGCCCGCCTTTCTCCGGCGGCAGCCCCGCCCCGCGCGCTGGGCCCGCCCCCGCGCGGAGATTGAAGTCTGCATCCCGCCCTCGGCTGAAGACCCGCGGGCTTCCGCCCCCGACCCACTGGTTTCCGGAGGTAAGTTGAGGTACAACCCCCGGCTACGCCTGGTCCAAGGTCACTAACAGCGGAGATAAAGTGTCGCCTGCTGCCCAGTTTGAGCTCCGGGAGGGAGGGAGCAAGCCCTGACTCGCACTGGTAAACTCTCCTTCCCCTCAAAAGACCTCAGGCCTTTCCTTGGTTTCCCCCAGCTCCCTGCCCCTAAATCAAAAATCTTAACTGTCCTCCAGGTTTCCGGTCTGTTTTGGGTTCTGCGCTCCGTTCCAGACCCTCATGCAAACTGTGAAGTGTCTTCATAGAAGAATATACCAACGCACATGAGCACGAACTGCTGCTCAGATTTTGTGTTTAGTTATAATTTTGAAATTCTGTCAAGAAATCGGGGACACCCCCCCATGATAGAACCTACTTTCCCCCAACAGTTTTGTCCAGTTGGATGTAAATCGGGCTATATTGCTGTATTCTGATATAAATATACACAGTTAAACACATGGCACCCATTTGTTGAGTGCTTAGCCTGGGCTCTTAAATTTCTTAACACATTTAGTTTTTCTTTTCTTTTTTTTTTTTATACCAGGGATTTAACCAACTGGCGCTTAACCACTGAGCCACTTTTTGAGACTGGGTCTCGCAAAGTTGCTGAGACTAGCTTTGAACTTGCAATCCTCCTGCCTTAGCCTCTGGAGTTGCTGGGTTTACAGGCGTGGGCCACAATACCCTTTAGACAACTGCTGGATGTAGGAATTCCAGTCTCCATCCGAACTTAAAGAGGTTAAGTGGTTTGGTCTTTGCAGAGAACCACAGTAGTTAAATTCAGATCCCAGAAATAAAAAGTAGGCCTTTTTTGAAATACCTCCCAAATGGAGTGAGGACCAGTGGCAGTCCTTTTTCTGCTGTGATAAAACTGAGGACTAGGACCCACTCAGCCCTAATAGTGGTTCAGCAGGGCAGTAATTAGCAGAGAGAGAACTAATATGATTTAACAAGTCCTCCTTACCCCATTGTGATGCCCCCCCCATTTTTGGGGGTGCATTATAGTTGTACATATTAATGTTACATATTCATTCATTAGTTGTTACATATTCACACAATATAATTAATAACTCCCCTTATGCTAAATTTTCTTGCAAAAATCATGCTTTCAATAAAGCATTAGCAGCAGTTTCTTCTTTTCACCTAAATTATACTAATTTACTTAATCTAGAGAAGTATTAATTATAGCAAACAGCTAGAGGCAGTGTTTCCTGACTTAGCCCTATCATTTCTCTTTACAGAGGTGTCCTGGAGGTAGCAGAATTTGATCTGGACCTTGAAGGAGAAGAATTCAGAAAAGCAACTGTGAGAGAAACAAGAGCAAGAGAATTTCTGGAGTGGTCCAGGAGCAGAAAGTGATCATTATCATTCATTTGGTGAGAAAGCTGAACGAGAATAATAATAGGTAAGTGATTTAAGGCCAGATTCTGGAAGGGAGTTTAGACTTCATGAAGTAAGCTATAATGTGAATTGAGTGATGCTGTGAAATAGTAAATTAGTATTCCTATGGAAAGTTTTGAACATAGTTTAAGGATGTGTCTGGCAGAGTTATGTTGTTTGGATGGGAGGTGGAGCATGCCTATAATCCCAGCAGCTCTGGAGGCTGAGGCATGAGGCAGGGGAATTGCTAGTTCAAAGCCAGCCTCAGGAAAATTGAGGAGGTAAGCAACTCACTGACACCCTGTCTCTAAATAAAATACAAAATAGTGCTGGGGATGTGGCTCAGTGATTGAGTGCACCTGAGTTTAATCTCTGGTTACCCCGCCCCCCCCCAAAAGAAAATACTAGAAAAGAACAATGTATCACTATAAGATTTTTTTTTTTTTTTTTTTGGTACAGGGGATTGAATCCAGGGGTGTGCTTTACCACTAAGCTACATCCCCAGTTCTTTGTATGTTTTTTTAAATTTTGAGACAGTGCCTTGCTAAGTTGGTTAGGGCCTTGCCAAGTTACTGAGGTTTGCCTTGAACTTGTGATCCTCCTGCTTCAGTCTTGAAGTCGTATGTACTACAGGCATGCACCGCTGCACCCATTGCTATAAGCTTTCTTTGCCCATATGATAGGTTTTTGGGAATTTAAATATGAGTTACTTTTGTTTAAGCATACACAGGCAAAGTACTGAACTGGGGGGAAAGGAGGAAGTTCAGTTAATTATGTTTAATTTCTTAAGGTGTTATTCATCCAGGAAGTAAACATATAATACTTCTTTTTTTTTGGTACCAGGGATTGAACTCAGGGGCAGTTGACACTGAGCCACATCCCCTGCCCTATTTTGTATTTTATTCAGAGATAGCGTCTCATTGGGTTGCTTAGCACCTTAGTTTTACTGAGGCTGACTTTGAACTCGTGATCCTCCTGCTTCAGCCTCTGAGCTGCTGGGATTACAGGCATGCACCACCATTCCTGGCCCATAATAATATTTCTACAAGTGAATTTTGACCACATACTCTAGAATGAATATTTAAGCACTAAGAAAAATAGTATATAAATGTATTACAAGCAACTGGAAAAGGATAATATTAAGAAAACCTTGTCATATACCAGAATATTACTAAATATTAGAACTAGAATATTACTAGAAAACACAAAATCCTGATGAATCTAATCTCAGTATAGAGGGAGAAGTTGGAGTTAGGGAATTGGGGTTGATCTATGATTACATAAAAGGAGAACCTAGGAGAGCTGGGCTAGAAAGAAGCATGGCAAGATTGGCTTCAGGTCTCCCTAAAAGCTAGTGAATATGAATCATGTATTCCACTAGTCCAGCTGCTGGGGGGAAGCCACAAAGAGTCATAGCTGAGCAAGTCTGAACATAAACCCAGGGAAGCCAAGGCTGCTTAGATATGGTTGACTCTCCATTTATATCCTCATTGCCCCTTCTCCCATAGTTACCCTGAAAAGACTAACCCAACCTTTTTTTCTAGCTCAGCCACCTGATAAGGATATCAAACATGGTTAAATAGACATTCTGGTGCAGTGTTGAGAAATAAATTATAAAGCTCTTTAAACCTACTCTCTTAAAATACATCAAGTATTTTCCTTTAGAACCTGGAAACTATTGCCAAAAATAGTTTTGGTCTCTGGGTAAAAAGAATCTTTATGTATAATTATATAAAAGAGTACTGTATTCATTCTCCACCAGGAATTAAAAGCATTTCTAATATGATGACATATTCTCCCATAAGGTAGAGATGAGGAATATGATAGTCCCAAACCAGAATGCCAGATGCCTTCCAATTCTCCATTTCCTTTGCTTTTGTCATTCAGCCCTCCAGTTGTCTTCTGATCTCATACCAGCTGTTAAAATTTTCGTGCTGTGCAAAGAATTTGGGACATGATATATACTGATCCCACCCACTCCCCGATGCCCCCTGTTGATGCTCCTGGTTTCCCAAAGGCAGCAAATCTTCAACTAGTTTTCCATTGAAGACTCCGTGACTTTAATGTTTGACATACTCCCATGTTCATACCAGGATTTTTATAAAAACAAGCAAACTTTTTCTTTTTCTTTTTTTTTTTTTGTGGTGCTGGGGATTGAACCTCAGGGCCTTGTGCATGTGAGGAAAGCACTCTACCAACTGAGCTATATCCCCAGCCCCAAGAAAACTTTTTCTGAGAAGATTTCAGACTAGCTGTTGTGGTATATGCCTCTGATCCCAACTACTCTGGAAGCTGAGGCAGGAGAAGCATAAATTTCAGACTTGGCTGGCAACTTAGTGAGACCCTGTCTCAAAAGAAAAAATAGAAAGTGCTTGGAATGTAGCTTTGTAATAAGGTGCTTGCCTAGCATGCATGAGGCCCTGAGCTCAATCCCCAGGACTGCAAAAAAGAAAAATTAAGATTTCAATGTCACTAAGTGTGAATGTTTATATGGTTATTCCTAGTCAATTGTTGGTTAGATACTATGATTCAGATATGACTGTATTCTGTGTTTATTTTCTTCATTAAGCAAACAGTGGACTTTGTTGAAAGTTAATACATTTCAGGGCTGGGGATGTGGCTCAAGTGGTAGCACGCTCGCTTGGCATGCGTGCGGCCCGGGTTCGATCCTCAGCACCACATACCAACAAAGATGTTGTGTCCGCCGAGAACTAAAAAATAAATATTAAAAATTCAAAAGAAAAAAAAGAAAGTTAATACATTTCATATAATAGACAGTTTCTCAATATATAAAGTTTATCTAAATATAGTGGATTTTTATGTAGTTATGAAGCAGATTAAAGTAAAATGAATATCCAGAATCTATCTAGCAATAAAGAACCATAGCACTATGTACACACACATACACACACACACACACACACAAGCTGGGGATTAAATCCAGAGCCTTGCACATAGTAGGCAGGCTCACCACTGAGCTACACCCTCAGTCCATTCTCCCACCCCTTTAAAATTTTTTTTGTCTCCCAAGTTCTCCAGGCTCTCTTATACTTGCAATCCTCCTACCTCAGCTTCCCAAATAACTGGGTATAGGAGCTGGGTTTGTAGCTCAGTAGTAAAACACATGACTTGCATGCATGAGGCACTGGGTTCAATCCTCAGTATCACATAAAAATAAATAAATAAAATAGAGATATTATGTCCAAATAATTGGGTAGCTGGGATTACAGGCGTTGCATCACCACATTTGGCTAAGAACCATAGCACTTTGTATTGACAAGTTAAAGTAGCTTTTAAAAATACTTGTAATGCAAAAATAAATAAATAAATGAATTTTAAAAAATACTGTCCCATTTCCTCAATCCACTAAATTGATGTTTCTTTCCGAGGAGTATCTGTTGTGAAATTTATATTGATATCTCTAGAACTATGTTTGTTTTTTGGTTTACAGTTTTCTTGTGGATTAGATGTTACTCTGGATTCACATATCTAACTGCTGGTGCTGGCTGTTAGCTGGGATGTTTTGTTTCTTCTCCATATGACCTTTCATTCTTTATGAGGCCACAGTTATAACATGACAGTCTCAGGAGAGAACTGCAGGATAGCCAAATCCAATGCAAAATCACCTCTTTTATTTTACATTTGTCAGTGTGACATTAGCCCCAGCAAGTCACAGGGCTAAACCCAGAGTTCATATGGAACTGAGCTTAGATGGCATCTCTTGCTGGAAAAAAAAATTGTAATGACATTTAAGTGATGTTATGCTTAAATACTAAAACTTGTGTTGGGAGACAACAAATAGACATCAGAAACAGAATAAAAGAGAACTAAGAGGTACACACTGGTGTCTAGACGTGAACTCTATACTAAGAAATAGTAGCAGAAGAATGGTGACCAAGTTAGTAGTACCAGCTGGGCATGTAGGTAGCAGGTGGTGCAATAAAATGGTTAAAAGAAAAGCTATAATGATTGAAAAAAAAAAGCACTTACATTTATGTGAAACTTTGTATAGTATAAAATATTTTTATATTCTTATCACATCTGTACTCAGGATACTACATAAAGTAGTCAAAAGGTTATTAACTCCCATTTAAAAAAAAAGCAAGATTCTGGGAGCTTTATTAACCTTTCTGAAGTCATAACACTACTAGGTGAAAGAGCCGTTAGATGGAAGAGAATCTAAGATTTCTGATAACCAGTCCTGTTCTTCTTGTTCAATGGTAAAACTTCACGTAAAGAATAAAATATACGGGCTGGGGATGTGGCTCAAGCGGTAGCGGGCTCGCCTGGCATGCGTGCAGCCTGGGTTCGATCCTCAGCACCATGTACAAACAAAGATGTTGGGTCCTCGGAAAACTAAAAAATAAATAAACAAATATTAAAACTCACTCTCTCTCTCTCTCTCTCTCTCTCTCTCTCTCTCTCTCTCTCTCTCTCTGTCTCTTTAAAAAAATGAAAGGTATAAACTCTTTAATTTAAAAAGAGAATATAAAGCAAATAAAGACATAAATGTTAGGAAATGAGTTTGAAATTTTCTCCACCAAAACATGTTCTAAACAAAGAAATTGATGGCCTTTTTGTTTGTTTGTTTTAATACTAATTGATAGAAAACTTAAGTGGAACAGGATTTATTCTCCCCACACTTATAAACCAATGAAGAGAAAATGGGAAGAAAAACTGAAGCGAATTGAAGAACTAGCATCTCAGTATGAGAGGAAACCATTGTCCTCTGTTTATAGACCAAGATTGTCCAAGTCAGAAGAACCACCCTCCATTTGGAAGCTGTTTTATCGACAAAATCAAGCTTTTAATTTTGTTAAAAGCTGTAAAGAGGTAATTGCTTCATCTTCTCTTTGTTTTTTTAGAACAACTATGACTCAAGATTTCTAAAAATATCTATTTGACTCCATTTCAGATTATGTTCTCTATCAAGAGGATTTAATGGCAATCTTAAAATCACATGTTGTAGGATATTATTCCTTCAAATCATTAACCATTTAATTTGTATTAGTAATAAAAAATGATATAGATAGTCCAATTAGTTTAAAAAATGTGTAATCATATTTAAATGAAGCTGTGCTTAGAGAAAGGGCAGCCATACATATTGCCAACACATTAAGCAAGTGGGAGGAAGAAGTATTTGAAACATTCAAAAAAATTAATATATGAAGCAATAGAGTACATTGCACATTCTTTGTTTGTTGGATACCATCAGAAATAAAGAAGTATAAAGGAAAAGATAAGGTGCATATTTTAATCCAAATTAAATGTATTGTAACTCTTGGCCATTGATGTTGTGTAGAAACCTAATACACTTAAGTTTTGGGAGTGAGACCCTTCTTTACCTAGCAAGAAGAGGCTCACTTATATCTTATCAAAATAGTTTAGGAAATATAAGAAAAACTTTTCTTAATTATTTTGTACAAACCTAACTCAAGTATCAGAAATTAAAACATAGATTCATGTCAATTTGGATTTTTAAAAAAGATACAGGTGTCTGCCTGCTGGTTTTGTTAATTACCAACTTATAAAATTTATTTCAAAAAGATTTTTAATAGGATCGAGCAGCTGAGTCCTATGATTTCTTCATTCATGAAAATGAAAGTAGGCTGAACGGCTTCCTTAGCTTAAATGGAAACAAAAGAACATGTGTATATATGCCTTTATTAGAAGCAGCTCTACAGCCCAGCCATGAAGGTCTATTTAATTCAGTATTTTAGTAGTCTTTAAAAAATTCATTCCCACACATTTTTATAAATATTAGAGAATTGATTAATTGATTTTTAGCTCAAATTATTTGTAGTAATATTTAGGTAGTTTTGAAATAAATATAGCTTTAATTTCATATACTAAGAAATACAACTGTCGTAGGAGGTTTTAACTTAATGTAATGGAATCAAGAATTTTTTTCCCCTTTAATCCATTCTGTTTGTTTCCATTTTGTACATGATGTGAATGATTAGAAATAAATATAAATAGATTTTGAATTGCATGGATATAGTGACTTTTTTAAATAATATGATTGTCCATATTCCAGTTTCTGAAAACTTGAAGCATGAAAATGTTTATGAATATTTAATAGCATGCAATTGAATTTAGATTTGTGTTTTTTGAATTTTGTTGAATATTATTTTTGATTTTTTAAGGATGTTCACGTATTTGCTTTGGAATGTAAAGTGGGAGATGGTCAACGCATTTACCTTGTAACAACCTATGCTCAACTTTGGTTTTACTATAAATCTCGGTAAGTAATTTCTAACAGATTAGTCACTCCTTTACTATTAGAATTGGGTTTGGAGTACTTTTGTCATAGCAGTGCTCAATTATTTCACCTGGTGTTGGAAAGAAAAATCAATCTCTCTCTCTCTCTCTCTCTCTCTCTCTCTCTCTCTCTCTCACACACACACACACACACACACACACACACACACACACACACACACACGTTTGTGTATCCAAAGGGAATTCTGTGAAGTTTTTCTTTTGCAAACAAGTATTATGTTGTACTATTATTACAAATGAGTATTTACCTGATTAATTATCTAATAAAGAAATATCTAAAATACTTTCATTATAATGTTACTTAAGTAGTTGCAAATATAAAACTAGACATAGTTATGTTTATTTACATGGAATACTAATTAGAGGTGAATTAAAATTCTTAAGGTAATGTGACAGATGATGTTTTGCTGAAACTAAACCTTGCAACATAAATATGATACTGATTATTATAAAACATGTACCTGCATGCATGTTCCTGATGTGTGTGTTGAATTCCTGTACTACCTATTACATGTTAGTACTATACCCCCATCACTTTTCCTTCTTCAAGTTACTTATTACAAACCCTTTATTTGTATAGTATGTCATCTGGACTTCACTTAATCTGAATTATCATTTACATTTGAGTCATCATCCATTCTTTAAAAATTTTTTTTAATTAAAAAAAATCAGGCTGGGGATGTGGCTCAAGTGGTAGCGCGTAGGCCTGGCATGCGTGAGGCACTGAGTTCGATCCTCAGCATCACATAAAAGTAAAATAAAGATATTGTGTCCACCTAAAAATAAAAAATAAATATTTAAAAAAATTTCTTTGTGATTGTATAGAATGCCTTTATTTGTTTATTTTATGTAGTGCTGAGGATTGAACCCAGTGCCTCACACATACTAGGCAAGCACTCTGCCACTGAACTATAGCCCCAATCCTCATCATCCATTCTTATTACCTGTATCAAAGTCTTTCCCCCCTTTTTAGCAAGACTGTAACTGTAAATGTGTTCATTAGAAACATTAGTAAAGTCAAGTCATTCAGAATATTTCTTTACCAGTTTCTAAAATATCTTACTACTGAAAATACAAAATTGAAAAATTCTCATGAAAAATTTATAGAACCTCAAGAATATGTGATTCCAGGACCGCAGTTTGAGGGAAAAAAATATTTTCTCAAATTTGTTTTATGATGATACCAAAAACAAATTCAGAGATATTATATAATATCAAACATTTGTGAATAAATAACACTATAAAACTGACCTTATTTTCCAGTTAAATAATGTTTTAGAATATAATTGTTATATCTTTTGATGGAGACTCTTGGTAGTGTGAGCAATAAACCTGTTGTGAGCACATTTTCTTTATTACGTTATCTCATAGGCATATGCAGTTAAAGCACAGTTTACACTGTCCTTGAGGTATAAGATCAGCTTCCATGATTTAACAGGTAAAAGCCAGATGCAGGGGCACACACCTGTGTCCCAGCAAACTGGGAGGATGAGGCAGGAGAATCATGAATTACAGAGGCCAGCCTCAGCACCTATCTCAAAATAAAAAAATAATGGACTGGAGATGTAGCTCAGTGGTAGAGTGCCCTGGGCTCAATCTAACTAACTGACTAAATGGTATAAGATATAAATCTAACAATCTTGAATTATTCAATTTAGAAAAAGTCTCATGCACTGCTATGAAGTTATTCCTGAAAATGCTGTATGCAAACTTTATTTTGATTTGGAATTTAACAAACCTGCCAATCCTGAAGCCGATGGGAAAAAGATGGTTGCATTACTCATAGAGGTAAAGAATAGATTATAGTTTTTCTTCCACTTTCTATTCATCTCTTCATTCATGTATTTATTCATTCAGCAAATCCAGTCTGTGTCACTTTAGATTTTGTATTTCTCCTTATTTCTTGCTACTCTTTCTTTGACTTTTATTTTTTTGACTTTCATTTTCTGTGAGTAGTATTAAAAAAAATTGAACCATGAAAAGTTCAATTTTTGTCCAGATATTTTAATAATATCACTTTTTTTAAAGAAAGCTTTGAGAAAGATGGCAATTTGGGAGTTTTCTGTGTTTTTAAATTATGCATTAATTCTCTGACTTCATTACTAATAGCTGATTTTGGTAAAGGCCAGATAAAATATTTTTTACTGTAAAATTTGAGTACTGAGATGAATCTCAAGGAAACTTCAAAAGGTAGTTATCAGAATATTTGAACTGGCAGGAGTTTGGGAAATCATTGTATCTTGTTCCTTCATGAATAAGAAAATCAAGACCTAGAAGAGACCATTGCCTGCTTAGGCCTTACAGCTAGTTATTGGCAAAACATAGTCTAAAACTATAGTTGTCCCAGTTTTCATAGAAGAGAAAGGTATAGTTCACACTCCTTTCCCCCCAAACCAAAACAAGTTTTATTTTTCTTAAAATAACCATTGAACAATTAGAAATAAATCTTATTTCATTAGAGTTGGTAAATTATGCTTAATTTTCAACTTAATTATTTAAAAGAAATTTTTTTAGTTGCAGTTATACACAACACCTTTATTTTATTTATATATATTTATGTGGTGCTGAGGATCGAACCTAGCGCTTTGTATGTGCTAGGCAAGCACTCTACTGCTGAGCCACAACCACAGCCCCTTAATTAGATTTTAATAATTCATAAATCTTGATTTTTTTTCTGATGTGTGATACATTTCTGTTGTCTAAAGTAGAATTTCCTATGTAGCTTCTCTGAGGCTTTACAATTAATTAAGATTCAAAGATTGGGCTGGGATTGTGGCTTAGTGGAGGAGCGCTTGCCTAGCACATGTGAGACACTGGGTTTGATCCTCAGCATCACATAAAAAACTAAGTAAAATAAAGGTATTGTGTCTATCTACTACTAAAAATTTACTTAAAAAAAAGATTCAAAGATTTTCATCAGCATGAAATGTGGTGATTCCCTTAATAAAGATGTACAATATTGTATTAGAAACTAGAAATATCCCTAATGAAATCAACATTAGTATAAATCCTGTTTGCAATGTAGATTAATGAATATGGATGAAAAAGAGCACTTACATGTTCAAAATTCTTTCTTCCTAATTCATTACATCATTTTATCTAAATAAGCCTTGAACAACTAATCTACATCAACAAAACTTGGAATAATTATAGAGCTCTAGGTTTAAAATTGTATATTTTCATTTAACATGTTTACCATGTTGATAGAATAGTTCATATTAGGATTGTTTTACTTAGTGAAATGCTTTTATAAATAACTATTGAAGTTATTTTCATTTGTCATTTGTTGGTTACTTTGTATGCAATAAGTCTATAGTCCAATGAATAATTTTTTATTTTGAATCTTTGAAGAAATACAGATTAGACTAGGTCTCTTCTTTTGTTATGGTTTTATTAGTGCAATTATAGTTTTTACATAATATTAGGTTTTATTTTGATATAATCATACAAGCATGGAATATAATTTGCTCCCCTTCAGTCCCCATTTCTTTCCCTTTCCCTTACTTCCTTCTCCACCTTCTCCTTCCTCTACACTACTGGTCTTCCTTCAATTTATTTATTTTTTATACTAGTTTTTAAAATATTTTATAGATATACATAAAGGTGAAATTCACTGTGGTATATTCCTGTGTGCATAGCATAATTTTATCAATTTTTAATGTGACAGTTAATAAGTAACTGATTAATAATAACTACTTATAATATTAGTGCCCTTTGCTTCATTGACTTATATGACAAATTTGATAAGCCTCTTCTGCCAATTAGGATGAATTCTAGTGCTAATGGATTTTATCAGGTAGTATTGTTCAAACAAGCATTATTCTTAACCTCTAGATTTTACAACTTAACTGGTTAAATAACTATAAATTTTATTTAAAGTTTAACTTAAGTTGCAATCACTACATTTATTCTCTGTAGCTCTAAAGTACAGAACTCTGTTTCATTCATCTACCAAAAATAATTTTGGCTTCTACCAAGTCGAAAGCACTGTGCCTGGCCTCTAGGAATACAATGGTGCACCCAAAGAGACAAGAGTTTCTGACATCACAGAATTTTTAATCCTATGGAGAACAGATTTAGCTGCCATTTAAAAAAAAAAAATCTATAATGAAGCAACTTAAACAGGATAGAAATTTATTTCTGTCTTATATAATATCCCATGTAGCTACATTGAATTAGGTTTCAGGCTGTTGCTTTACCAATCCTGAGATGTTGCCTAATTCACATTATGAGTGTAACCTAAAAATGGCATACATTGCTTCTTTTCACATCCCACTGGCCAGACTTAGTCACATGTTCGTGCTTTTCTGTAAAGGAATCTAGGGAAAATGGTCTTTATTCTTTGTGACCTCTTACCTAGCTAAAAAATGGGGATTCTGTTTCTGCAAAACAAGAAAACAAATGTTAGGAGATGCTTTCTGTAATAGAGAAGAAACAAATGTCAAAATAACCACACATAAATTAACATAAAATTAGATCATATATTATTAAGAGATAAAGGCAGTCTTTATAGTGATCAGTGATTGTGACCAGAATCTAAGAAGAGGCAGGAAGAGTCCTTCCCTAGAGCCTTTGGGTAAATCTGGCCCTCCCGACACAGATGGATGGACTTCTAGCCTCCAGGACCCTCAGAAAATAAATTTCTGTTATCTAAATCCACCCAGTCTGTGCCACTTTGTTAAGACATGCCCAGCACACTAATGTATACAGGTCTTAAAGGGGCCCTTTCCCTCTTGTTGGGCAAAGAGAGCCTTCGGTTGAGTTTCATCTTCATTGGGATGAAACTAATCATGCTAATTTTCTCTGAAAACTTGGACTGCAGTTCTGCCTTTTTTCTTGAACCAATTTAAAGTTCTCAAGTAGTATTTGCCTAAGTCCTCCCACTTATAATTAAATTGACTTTCCTCAAGATGCGCATCAGAGTTTCTTATCCCAAACTTGTTTGCCTTTTATTATTGCGGTCTATTACTTGTGTTCCCTAAATATAACATGGTTACTTCCCTATGTTTGTTCCTCATTATTCAAATCTGTACCTTAAACCTTCTCAAACTCTTCTTGGCAGGCTGTAAAATCCCCAGGCATTAGGAAAACTTCAACTAATCATACAATAATTAAATATTTTGATAAATGGTGGGAGAAAAGGTTGGGGAAGTGTTCTTGTTTGGGCAGCAGTAAAATAATTTTCTCTCCATATAGCAGTCCTGCAGACTTCTTTCCTGATTTCTAATAAAAATAGGCCACATCTTCTCCCTGAAAAAAAATTAGCATAAAATTATAGTTGTGTCAGTACTGTAAAGAGATAGAATACGTAAGGAGAATTTGGTGTCAAAATGGAGATTGATGTAACCTTCTCTGAGAAAGTGGTAATTTACTGATGAGTAAACTCAGATAATGAAGGGGAATATGGTACTCTAATAATACCAAAATAATGTTAATGAATACAATTTGTTGCATAACTATTAGGTGTTAAAGTAATTGGCAAGAACATTTTTACTATTTTCAGGATAACTTCACATGGTGGTTCTTAGTAGCTTCATTTTGCAAAGAAGAGAAGGACGGCTTATAGACACGTGATTTGTCTTCAGGTTGCATAGCCAGTACTTTCAAGCAGTTACATGTGCCAGACACTGTGCTGACTCCTAGATCTCATTTTTTTCACTATTTTTAACAACTCCCAACATTAGGTGCTATTATCATTCCCATTTAGCAGTTGAGGAACATAAGGTTTAGATTTGTCCAGGGTCAGAGCTCATAAATGACAGAGCTACAACTCAGACTTACGTTACCTCATCTTGAGCCTTTACCCAGGTTGCTGCCTCTGTAACTCATGGCTGTCAATGCCAGTGTCATCTAACCCCAGAGGCTGCATTCCTGGAGGTGAATTGGGGTGCAATACAAATGAGAAATTTTTTAATAGCTCAAATTTTAAAAATGAAATTAATGACTTTTTAACTCATGTTTAGAGATGTTTAAATTTGTAATTTTAAAGGAGGTTAATGTACACATTGTTTAACTTCTAAGAGGCCTCTTTAATCTTTAGAGCCAATGAATTCTTGAACATAAATATAATTTTTAAATGATATATTCAGTTTATAAATTGATAAGATTGTTATATTGTAAATGTTCTAAAAGTAAGTAAAAAATTTATTTTTAACATTAGACTTATTTGTGCCAAGATATTTGCATTTGCTCATAGAAAAAAATTTAAACATACAAATTATTTACATTTTACTTGTGTTTTTAGTATGTTTGTAAAGCACTTCAAGAATTATACAATGTTAGTTGTTCATCTGAAGATGTTTTCAACTTGGATTCTAGCACTGATGAAAAATTTAGCCGTCATTTAATATTTCAACTCCATGATGTGGCATTTAAAGATAATGTTCACGTTGGTAAGTACACTACCTTTTAACATACTGTGAGTTCTATTAACAGCTCATATTTTCTTATTCTGCTTAAAATTTTATAAGTTTTTATGGTTGCCAACCTGTCCTAAAATATTGAAATGTGATTTTTTTGCTTTTCCAGGATTTGTCCTGATCTCTAAACTCTCTGTTCCATGAAGGTTAACCTACTCAGGTTATCTTTGGCATTAGTGCTTTTCTCTCATCACACATGTTGGGGTTGGCCATACATGTTCTGGTACTGGTTTCTGTTTAACAGGATTCATTTCTGTTTTCTGGATAACTCGTAAGCAGTCTTTCTTTTCAAGCCTTATCTGTAATGCCTCATATCTGCATTTCTGACCTTTGCTTCAGAATTGTGGTAACCTTCACTTTGAGCTTTGGGTCCCACATCAAGAAAGACTCATAATATTGTTCCACATGTAATTTCAGGGTTGGAATCTAGATGTATAAACCCAAAATTGTAACCAGAGTATTTGTTCCAGGACTGGGCATTTAGAGATACAGCCCTTCGCTTCAGTGTAAATCTCAAATCATTTGAGCTGTTTCTGTCACATCCCAAACCCTAATGTTTATTTTAGTGTTCTGGGCTACAGAAAGTGTCCCATACTTATCATATCAAAGCATTTACCACTTCCTGAGATAGTTTCCTGTTTTCCCGTCTTCTTCTCTATTCCACTTAATGTTTCTATACAGCAAGGGGCTATTTCTTATTCACTATTGTTTTTTCAGAGCTTAGCTTACATATATTAATAGTATTTTTATCAATAAAAAATTTACTAATATAACAACAGTAGCAGCAATAATAAATACAAATGGAAATTTAATGGATATTTGCTGAGTGAACGTGTAGAGATTAAGTAGAGTGTGAAAGCAGAATCTGAGCATGATTATTTCTTTGTTGTTTCCTGTTTACTCCTCATAGTCTTCTCTGTGACTACTGGCCACAGACTAGAAATGGAAAATCCATTGCTAGGAAAGAAAGGGAGAATAGAACTACATATTTCTTCTGAAAGCAGACAACATTTATTATATAGACAAAGGTAAAAAAGCATTTATGTCAGGAAAGCATTAAAAACAAAAGTATAGAATGCAAGTTTGGCTATTTGGGGAGCAATGAAAATCTAGTGTGGTTAACGCAAGAGACATAATCAGACCTGATATATGAGATGTCGTCTAAGGCTCTTGGCTCTAAAATTATAAAGTGCCAGAATGAGATGCAGAGAATATAAAGTAGTTCAAACTTTCCCTTCAGTTCCCCTCTCTCAATGTATCTCTTGATGAAATTTCAAGTTCCTTTTAGAAAGGGGAATTAGAGTTTAATCTATACAAATACGCTTCTGCACTAGTATCTGAAGTGTCTGTGATTGATTAGTTCTTTTCAATTATTGCCACCCAATATGAGTTGCTGTCTATGAGGAGTGTGGGTAACATGATTCGAGAAGGGAAGTAGAAAGCAGAATAGTTTGCTGGGAGTCAGACTGTGGCACTTAGCTGCTGTCATCATATCCTGGCTAGGTTATCCAAGGTCAAGGGCCTACCTGATCTCCTCAGCACTACTGTCACAACTTTTATTGTTTTATTACCTAGTTTAGCCCTCCACAGTGCTAGCTTCATGAAAGAAGGTTCGAATAGTGAGAAACCGCTAGGGAGTTTTAAATTAAAGAGACAAGACTCTAATTACCTTTAAACCAGCTCCAGGACAGTTTCTCCTAGCTCCAGCCTCAAGCCACCTATTGTGGTAGAGGAGAGAGAGAGAGAGAAACAAAAAATTCTGGGGAAAATCCCATCCAATGAAGATTAAGGGGGGGCAGTGTCCCAAGGTCAGGGGCGATGATTGGGTCTTTGGGGTAGTGGCCAGACACGCCTCTCTATGGACAAGCCCTCGAACCTGGAGAAGGGTGGGGAAAGCTCTGACACAGCTATGCCTAAGCGCCTCTCACCCAGCCAGGGAGGTAACTCAAATCAGGTGTGAGGATGGCCTCCCATAGCCTAGGGTGGAGGAGATATAATTTTAAGTTTCTAGGAAAATTAACTGATTCAGTTTATGCTTATTTTACTTGTTGTACTTTTGAGTCATGATTTCTTATCACTCAGTGATTACCTTCTCTCCCTCATGTCTGTGTATCACTGTAAGGATCAATGCTTTTGCTTTCATTTTGATGATTAGTGTTTTGTAAGAAATTGGATTTATTTCTTTGAATAGGAATGTAATTAGAATGTGTATGTTATAATTTAAGGATTCAAGCCTTTTTGGTAAATAAAGTAATAAAAACCCCAGAGTATTACAGTTTTAAAATTAAAACTAAATTTTACTTACATTATTACATTTCTTCAGTATTGTTACACTTAATAGCCAAGTTACTACTTGAAGTTGTGCTAATAAATAGTAAATGTGAGTTTAAACAAATGTTAGTTTGTCTAAACAACTTTATGTACAGATAAGATGACTCTACTATGAAGAGCTCTTAGGGTAAATATCAGAGATGAAACGTTTCTAATTGCTTTCATCTAATTGCTTTCACTCTATGAGGCCATAGATCATCCTGGGACTGGTTGGAGGGAGAGGTGGGATTAGCAATCACCTTGGAACTGACAAGTCAGGGTTCTTAGGGCATGTAATGGCAGGTAAAGGGAAAGAATGAGCTTGTGAGAAATTTATTGACTCCAGGGAGGCGAAGAGAGGGGACATGGAATTAGGAATGACGGTGGAATGTGATGGACATTATTATCCAAAGTATATGTATGAAGACATGAATTTGTAATAATATACTTTGTATACAACCAGAGATATGAAAAATTGTGCTTTATTTGTGTAATAAGAATTGTAATGCATTCCACTGTCTTACATAAATAAAAAAAATTATTAAAAAAATTTGTTAACTCCATGAGGGTATGGTAGAGATTCTCTCAGTGTTTCTGTCCATTATCTTAGCAGCACAGTTTCCTGATATAAACCCTTCATTCTTTAATCATTGATTGTAAAGATAAGTCTTTTTGATTTGTATTAATAAAAGTGGTGCTTTTTTGGTGACAGCATGTTAGATTCAGCACCATACTAGCAACATGTAAATGATTTGTTTACAACTGACACCAAGCTCCTATGCTAGGGGAAATTGAAAAAGTAAGAGTACACAGAAAGAAGGAAGTAGCAGGAGACACATGTTACAGTTTACAGCAACAACTCAGTTTCAAAACCGGAAATTAAAAAAACAATAATAAAAAACCCTTACTGTGTAAAATTTTCAGACGTAGATTTATGTTTGGATCTTAAATTGTAGGTTGCAGAAAAAAATTAATCACAGTACCTTTTTTCCTTAGGTAATTTTGTCAGAAAGATTCTGCAGCCTGCTTTTCACTTTATTGCCAGTGAAGATGATGATAGAATTCTAGAGATAACAGATTATCAATCTTCCCATTTTTCTGAAGCACCATTAAAACAAGGGAGTTCCTTGAACAAAATGTTGACAGTTAAGGATATGGGAGAGAGCTGGGCGTTAAATTTGGAGGAACTGGAGAGACTGGGGTCAGCTGACAAAAGTGGTCCTGATCTTTCATTTTTAATTGTAAAGAACAACATGGGAGAAAAGCATCTTTTTGTGGATCTAGGTAAGTAGATTGACAGCTGTTTATTAGACTGTCCTGGGTACTTTGTAAAAGACAAGTCAGTGCCTGCACATAGGTATGGTTAGGTTCTTGCTATCACCATTGTTCCACAATGATATTGCGAGTCACCAGCAAAATGTGATCAGTGAGTTCGGGTGCTAGGAATCTACTAGGTTTCTGTTTAGAGATCTTGGGTCCTTTGGAGTTGAAGCACTAGGTTGGCTTGAGCTCCAAAAGAGAATGCTGTGGCTGGCTGTGCTCTAGTTCTGACATTTGGACCAGCACACCCTAACACTGCTAGAGATTAAATCACTTTCTAAAACAGACACAATGTGAACACGCTGCTCATGTGGTAAAGTATGGGTAGACATTTTCTAGACTGGGAGATTTGTGGTAGTGGCAGGAGCCATTACATCAGCTTTCTTGCCATGGTCAAATGATGACTTCTTCAACCTGGCCAACCTCCACTGGGTTCTGATCTTTGAACTGAGGATGTAGGAAGCCTTGGGATGAGCAGACTGCAGCCTGATTTAACACATCGGCCAATCAAGAGCCCTAATACAACAGCTCCAGTTTTATGTACTAAACCTGATTTTTTTTTTTTTTTTTTAGTTCTGGGGATTGAACCCAGGGCCTTGTGCATGCAAAGCAAGCACTCTACCAACTGAGCTATATCCCCAGCCCCTAAACCTGATTTTTAGGCTGAGTTCATAGCATGAGATGTGATAAATTGTAAGAGCAACATTTTTGTCATGGACTGTTTGAGCACTGCAGAGAGCTTTCAGAATCTAAACAAGATTCTAGGCAAGATTCTGAGGCCAACAGAGATACCAGAAATAGGGAAGTGTTCCTGCTGAATCATATATCTTTCAGATATCCCCAGTAAGTACCAGAATTTGGAGAGAGATAAATGCAGTGTACTGGTTTGGAGGTGAACAAGCAAGTAAGTTATGAGTAGAGGAGCCTGCTTCCAAACGACAAGTTTGTTTTATTAGCAGAACATCAGTTTTAGTTGAATAAGCCCGCAGTAAACTAGGAAAAATGCATATGAAGAAGTTGATGGAGAGATAGCAGCATTAGCCAGTAAATATACTTTACCCCAGAATTGAAATGTCCATATGAATACCCTAGTTCATGTCAGTTCTGTCTTTGAAAGTTAGGTCACTAGACAGTGGTGAAACTTTTATGATAGTCTTAAAATTTCAACAGGATACCCAGATTTATTTGAATACCAAATGAGTGGGAAATCAAGTCCTAAACTGTCCTTTGAAAAGTTTGGAGATTTAATAGTACATGTCAAAAAGTTTCTTCAAAACCTTTTAATGGAAGCATAACAATAATATATAAAACTACATAATTCATGAGTGCTTAGGCCAATGAATTACTACAAAGTGAACACACTTCGCCAAAACCATTCCACCCCAGGCAAGGACATGGTCGGGAACCCATGACCTACTCCATACCCCTCCCCAGGCAGTGTGCCTCTCCTCCCCAGAGGTAACTACAACTCTTCCGTCCTCTAACATGGCTTGGTTTTGTCTATTTTTGAACTTTTTATAATTGGAATCATGTGTATTTAGCTTCCCTTTTCACTCTCTTAATGATGTCTTTGATGAATAAAGTAACCTTTAAATAGTAGTAATACTCTGATTTATCAGTGTTTTCCTCTGTGATTAGAGTTTCTTCTATGTTGTTAGATCTTTCTCTATCCCAGAGTCATGAAGATATTCTCCAGCTTATTTTCTAGAAGTCTTTTGTGTTGCCTTTTTTTTTTTTTTTTTTTTTTTTATATTTAGATCTGCAGCCTACTTGGAATGCAGTTTTGCTTACTGGGGAATGAGGAGCCAAGATTCATTTTTTCTAATGTGGATTTGCAGTTGTCTCAGCACCATTTGTTGGAGTGACTGGGCTTTTCCTGCTGCTCAATTTTCCTGCTGCTCAGCAGTACCACCTCTGCCATAAATCAAGTGTTCATATATGTTCTGGCCCATTTCTAGATTTTATTCTGTTTCATTGTTCTATTGATCTGTCCTTGTGCTAGTACCTCACTGTCTTAATTAATGTAGTTTTTTAGTAAGTCTTTATATCTAGCAAAATAATTCCTCTGACTTTGTTCCTTGAAATTTCTTGGCTATACATGACCTTTTGTACATCAATTTAAAATTGAAAATCAACTTTCAATTTAAATTTAACTTTCAATTTTCCATTTAAAATAGAAAATAAACACATAGGGGCTGGGGATGTGGCTCAAGCGGTAGCGCGCTCGCCTAGCATGCGTGCGACCCGGGTTCGATCCTCAGCAGCACCACATACCAACAAAGATGTTGTGTCCGCCGAGAACTAAGAAAAAATAAATAAATGTTAAAATTCTCTCTCTCTCTCTCTGTCCCCCCCCCCTCTCACTCTCTCTTTAAAAAAAAAAAAAAGAAAAGAAAAGAAACACATAAGCCCTATCACAATTTTGATGTGGATTATTTTGAACTGGGAGATCAACTTGAGGAGAATTAACATTTTCATAATATTGTGTCTTCTGATCTATGCATATGATATGTCTTTGCATTTACTGTATGTTCTTTCATTTCTCTCAGTAATGTTTTATAATTTTCTGAATAGAAGTCTTGTATGTCTTTTCTTAGATTAATTCTAAGTATCTGATATTTTTTGATGCTTTCCTTTTCTCTGGGATTTTACACCATAGATCCTTGCTGTTTTTGTAGCTTCCCAATAGTCTTAATTTTTTTCTGTTATCTTTGTCTAGCTTTTCTATTTGTTTTCAACTGGACAGTTGCTCCTTACTATTTCTGAACATGGCAATCTTCCATGTCAGCTCAAATTTATCTTATATATTGCTTTAATTTTGTTTATGGCTGTTTGTAGAAAATAATTGTTTCTTCTGGTATTTATATACTAAAATAATATTTGCTGACTGCAAAACTAATCACAGAAAACATGCATTAATTTTTTAAATTAATTTTTGATGTAGGAGTTTATACAAGAAACAGAAACTTCCGACTGTATAAATCATCAAAAATAGGAAAGCATGTCGCTTTGGAGATTGCTGAAGATAACAAATTTTTTCCTAAACAGTCAAAAAGTATTTCTGAAGAAAATCAATATTTCCTTTCTTCCTTGGTCAGCAATGTCAGGTACGCAGTATCAGAACTAAACCACTGTATATTCATGAACAATTATTAATCAGTGGCACTGTATGTTACTGAGATGTGAATTATATAAGTTCATTCTACTTTAAGACCAAGAAGGTTCCTAACATTCTCTTTCCTCCATTAACTGAAAAATACTAGTAAAAGTTACCTTTTAACCACTTAGTTTTCTCCTTATATCTTTTTTTTTTTTGGGTACCAGAGATTGAACCCAGAGGCATTCAACCACTGACTCACATCCCCAGCCCTTTTTTATATTTTATTTAGAGACAAGGTCTCTCCTAAGTTGCTTAGGGCCTTGCTATGTTGCTGAGGCTGACTTTGAACTCTGGATCCTCCTGCCTTAGTGTCCCGAACCGCTGGGATTACAGGCATGCACCACTGCATGCAGCTCTTTGTATCTTCTTATGATTATATTTAATTTATTTTCTAGAATTTCTGAAATGATTATCACATCTCTGAAGAAAACACTACTCCTTGTATTGAATTTGAAAATAGTTATTTTCTCATTTTCCCACATACAAACACACATAATCTACATAGCTCTTTTATTCATAAAGTATTTGTTGGGCTAGGAGGGTAGCTCAGTTAGAATCCTTTGCCCAACATGCTCAAAGCCTTGGGTTTGAGCTCCAGCACTGTCCCTCACCAAAATTTTTCTTGAAATCATTACTTATATGGTTATATCATCCATTTTTTTACCAACATTATATCATGAATATTTGCCAAGTCAATAATTGGCCAATAGTTAGTTATAAATAAAACTTATTGCCTATATAAATTTTCTATTATGGTAATGTACTTTAACGTACTTTGTTGTCAGATATATTGTTGAACATTTAGGTTCTTAGATTTTGGTCATTCTTTAAAAAGTGTGAAAGTCAACCTCATTCATTCTCCTCTTTTCTGAATTGGCAATTTTCATAATTGACTTCCTATAATTCTTTTCCCTTTGCCTTCCCTAAATAGTTTTTAAAATTTAAAAAAAATTTTTTTTTAGTTTTTTTAGATGGACACAATGTCTTTATTTTATTTTTAAGTGGTGCTGAGAATTGAACCCAGTGCTCACACATGCTAGGCGAGCACGCTGCCACCTGAGCCACATCCCCAGCCCCCTAAATAGTTTTTTAAGAAAAAATTCCATAGAAATTAATTTTAAGAATAAACATTTAAAGTACATTGCTGTAGGGAAAGTTGTGTCAAGATATACAGTTAACAGCTATTATATAGTAGGGTGAAAAGCTGGATTTTTAAAAATTTTTTTATTGTATCTTTGTATGTTTATGTTCCTTTAATAACATAGAAGTAAGGTCAAAATCTCAGTTTCTTTTCTTTACAGTGAAAACAATAACAACATTTATCTTATAGAATTGTTGGGAGAGTTAAGTTTAATTTGTACACATAAAATATTTACAACAGTTCCCAGCACATGATGTCTGCTCAGAAATATTCGTTGGTGGTAGTGGCAGCAGCTGCAGTTCTGGAAGTGGTATTAGTGGTATGAAAATTCTTGGACTCTTACTGCAGTGTCAGTACTAATCTTATATGGAAGTGGAGGATTCTTCTACGGAATAAGATTACCTTAATTGTGTTTTATGAGCCCAAGTAAATACCAAGTATTACATTTCTAGAACTAAAGGCTAACTACTACTACTACTACTATTACTACTACTAGTACTACTTCTTTTTTTTTTTTTTAGTTGTAGATGGACACAATACCTTTATTTTATTTTATTTTATTTTTATGTGGTGCTGGGGATCAAACCCAGTGCCTCATGCATTCTAGGCAAGTGCTCTACCACTGAGCCACAACCCCGGCCCCTAAAGATTTTATGATTATCGCCCTTTTTAAATATTATAACAATTTCAAAAAATATCATACTTTAGATTATTGCTTTAGCTGTTATAGAATCCTCAGATTTAAAATCTCTGTATTTGGGGCTGGGGTTGTGGCTCAGTGGTAGATCACTCATCTAGTATGTGTGAGGCCCTGGGTTCGATCCGAAGCAGCACTTAAAGATAAATAAATAAAGGTACTGTGTCCATCTACAACTAAAAAATATTAAAAAATAATCTCTAATTGAGGGATTTTAAATTTTAAACAAAAATTTTTAATTGGCAAATCATAGTCTTATAAGGTAGGATTAGTGTCTTTCTGTGCAAATGTGAAATAAAAATAGAATTATTTGGAATTCAGTTTCCTCTGTGAAGTCATGCCACTTTAATTCTAATATAATATTACTTTATTTCTTTTACCTATATTCTTCAGATTTTCAGATACTTTACGAATTCTTACGTGTGACGCACCTCAGATTAAACGAAAGCAAGCTGAGTATTTGAATAGTACCATCACTTCAGGTAATTTTAAGAAAATAATTTCCTATCAGAATTTAAGGATATAAAGTCTTTTTTGCCTTTAAAATTTTAAGTTTAAAGTTCATATCCACCGATCATTTAAAACTACTAATTTCTATGCCAAATTAAAAAAAAGTTTATGAAAATACTAATCACTAATTTGCATTTTATCATATTTTAAAAAATACAAAAGAATTATACATTGTGTATATAAAATAAACACATTTAAAAATAAAAGCTACAGTTTCTTCCACTCTCCTTTCTACAAAGACAGTAGTTTTCTATTTACCCTGCCAACCTTTTCCTGAATTTCCAATATAGAGAACACTCACTTTTTTAATGGTTACAGAGTGTTTCATGATCTGTTATCATAATTTACCTCTTCCTGTACTAAAGAACATACTGGTTTTTTTCTAAGACTTCTTAGATGAACTCTTCAGTAAAATTTTTTCAAAAAATATTTATTTTTTAGTTGTAGTTGTACACAATACCTTTATTTTTATGTGGTGCTGAGGATCGAACCCAGGGCCTTGCACGTGCTGGGTGAGCGCTCTACTGCTGAGCCATCCCCCCAGCCCTCCAGTAAACTTTTTTATTCACTATTTTGGTTTATCATAATTTAAGATAATGAAAAACTGAAAACAATGTAAATAATACAGTGAAATTGGATTAATTACATACTGTGAAATACTATAAAATCATTAAATTTAGGTTTTTATGATGTGGAAAACAACCATTTATGATAGAGAAAAAGTAGGCTCTAATATCTGTATATTATGCTCACAAGCTTGTTAAAATATGGATAACTTTTTATATATTTTCTTCTGATTGTTTAACATGTAATATAGACATTGACTTGGAGTCTGTTTCCCTCATTTCTGTACTATTGTTTCCCCAAATTTCTCTAATTACTTCTCTTAGAAGTGAAAGATAGATCTTTCTGACTTTGCAAATTAAATGAAATTATAAATAATACATTAAAATGATTACATTAGATTTTTAGGTAGAATTGAGTCATCAATTCCTTCTAGTTAGAGACACAGAGAACTCTACACCTGTACTGAGCAAGTTGAGTTTATTTTTCCTTGAAGCAATGGAGAACTACAGGTATCTTAATAAGAGGGTATAAGAAAAGACTTAGAGAATCTGGGCATGGATTAGGTGTTTTTAGAGACTATACAAGGAAACATGGATTTATTCTGAACTGGAAAATCAGTAATTGGTTATCTTTTTTTTTTTTTTTTTTTAGTACTGGGGATTAAACTCAGGAGCACTAACCACTGAGCAACACCCCCAGCCCTATTTTATATTTTATTTAGAGACAGGGTCTCACTGAGTTGCTTAGTGCCTTGCTTCTGCTGAGGCTGGCTTTGAACTCATGATCCTCCTGTCTCAGCCTCCCGTGCTGCTGGGATTACAGGTGTGCACCACTACACCCAGCTTGGTTCTTTAAAAAAAATTTTTTTTTTTTTTTTTAGTTGTAGATGGGTACAATGCCTTTATTTATCTATTTATTTTTATGTGGTGCTGAGGATTGAACCCAATGCTACACATATGCTAGGCAAGTGTTCTATCACTGAGTTACAACTCCAGCCCAGCAACTGGTACCTTAATAGGTCTTATTTAAACAGAAGGCAAATAGATGAGAGGAAGACTGAAGTATTTGTTAGCCAGGATGTGGTGGTGTTTGGCCATTTTTGTGGTTTGGAAAAATGTTCACACTTTGTCTGTTCACAAGTGATTACAGAGAGGGCTTAATTTTGTCTTGAGTCCTCATGACCACAGAGTCACCTTATCTGATGAAATTCTATGAAGCCATTTATTTTCAAAAGAACCCCAAGGCAAAGAAAGGTACAAGAGCCAGGCCAGCTCATGGCAGCTTGGCCAGTAGAACTAGGAAGTGCCTGGAAGTGAAGGGCTGCTTTTCTCTTTGTCAGACTGAAGAAACCCTTTGACATTAGTAATTTGAAAATTAGTTAACATTGGGCCTAAGTGAGTTGAATTTTACCTGCTTTCTTGTAAGAAGCAAGAACCTAGTAACTGACTGGAGGGCAAATTGCAAATTGCAAAAAACAAAAACAAAAACTGATGGGTTGCAAAACTCATAATTGTACTAAATAACAATTTAATCAAAGTTTAACATCTAAACTTTTACCTATTTCCATTTATAAATAACAATTCTCTTTGTTGCAGTAGAAACCATTGAAGGTTTTCAGTGTTCACCCTATCCTGAAGTTGATCGTTTTGTTCTTTCTTTGGTGAATAAAAATGACATTAAAGGAGGTAAAGCTTATCTTACTCTTTGTTAATTGTTATATGATAGAGTAACAGTACCTTTAGAAACATTCTCTGCATTTTAGGAATTCGGCGCTGGAGCTACTTTTTCCCAGAAGAATTATTGGTTTATGATATTTCCAAATTCCGGTGGTGTGAAAACATTGGAAGAGCCCACAAAAGTAATAATATCATGTGAGTAATATTGTTTATTAATGAGTTGTATATATTTAATTTATGGTATATTTTAAATGTTTATAAATTTTAAATAAAGTTGAGAATACAAAATTTATGTTGATTTTCTGATAAAATAAGTTGTAATTAAATTTGTATTTGTTGTATTTAGTTAATGTTTTATCATATTTAATTTGAATTTCTTAGTTATTACATTGCTTTTAGTATATACCAGCTTTATTCATACTCGACTTGATAAAATAACCCTTTAGTAAAATCTTGACAAGACTAAAATAGAATTGAGCAGGAAAAGCAAGAAGGCAGTGAACAGGTGGACAGATAGTGATGGAAAGATATGCCACTGCTTTTCACTTGCCATTATTTTTTGACATCTTATGGATCTAGATTGAAATTGGGCAGATTTGAGCAAGAGAGAAGCTCCTCAGTTGCTGTTAAGTTGGTGGTAAAAGGGGTGTTCATTTGTTCAAGACAAAGCATGGTATTTATTGAATGCTTTCTTTGTATGCCAGGCCCTGTTTTAGGAATTTTCTTTAAAATGCCCCCAACAAAAGGAAAAAAAAACATAAAAGTAGAAACAGAATTTTAAATAATATGGGATATGGTTAGATAGAGATAAACTAGAAACCCAATAATGAGTTAAGCTATGAGAAATTTTGCTGTTTTATGTCTAATGTCAAAGTTGAGATTCCTGGGTAGTCAAGCTGCAGTACAGCACATGCACTAGACAGGAGGAAATGATCATGAAGATTTCTTGGAGAGCTGGAAAACGTGCTGGTAGCATGATTCAGTGCTGCCCTTGACATACTCGCTTTAATTCAGTTTAAAAAGCCATCATAAACTGTATGTACAATACTAACACAAACCGTGAAGGTGTAGATCACTCATAGTCCCACAACCTAGGGAGAATTTTAGATATCATTTTCATGTATCATTCTAGTCTTTTTTTAATGTATATAAACTTACCCAAAAAAGTCATTGTCATATACCGATCATACCGATTTGTATTATGTATCCATGTCTATTTTGCTCTTTAATTGTGAAATATATACATTTTATTTATTTTTGGTTTTTAATTTATTCCATATTTTAATTTCTACATTATAGTTGTACATAATGATAGGATTGTTACATATTCATATATGGACACAATATAACAATATAATTTGTCCAGTATCATTCCCCAGTAATTTCCTTTCCCTCCTCTCCCTTGATCCGTTTCCTCTCCTCTTCTGATCTCCCTTCAAGTTTTATGAGGTTCCCCACCACCACCTTTCTGTTTTTCTCTCTAGCTTCTGCATATGAGAGAAAATTTGACTCTTAACTTTCTAAGTTTGACTTATTTTGTTTAACATATGTTCTCAAGTTTATTCATTTTCCTGCAAATGATATAATTTTATTCTTTATGGCTGAATAAAGCTCCATTGTGTATATATCCACATTTTCTTTGTCTTCATCTGTTTGACTCCAAGACTAATTCCATAACTTGGCTATTGTGAATTGTACTGCTATAAACATGGGTATGTATATACCATTGTAATATGATGACTTTAATTCCTTAGGATAAATACTGAGGAGTGGTATAGCTGAATCATATGGTGGTTCCATTTGAGGCCTTTTGTCCTAAGTCTCCACACTGATCCTTATAGTGGTACTAATTTAAAATCCCACTAACTGGAAAAATGTTCCTTTTTCTCCAGATCCTCTCCAGCATTTATTATTGTTTGTATTCTTTGGGGGGACGGTGGGGGGGAGTGGATAGGCGGGTACTGGGGATTAAACTCAGGGGCACTCAATCACTGAGCCACATCCCCAGCCCTATTTTGTATTAATTGAGACATAGTCTCACTGAGTTGCTTAGTGCCTTGCTTTTTGCTGAGGCTGGCTTAGAATTTTCGATTCTCCTGCCTCAGCCTCCCGAGTGCTGGGATTACAGGTATGTGCCACTGTGCCTGACTACTGTTTGCATTCTTGATGATGACTGCCATTCTGACTAGTGTGAGATGAAATCTCAGTGAGTTTTGATTTACATTTACCTAAGTACTAACGATATTGAACCTTTTTTCCTATGTTGTCCATTTGTATTCTTTTGAGAAGAGTTTGTTTATTTTCTCATTTATTAATTGGGTTATTCTCTTGGTATTAATATCCTTCATATATTCTGGATATTAAGTCTCTGTCAGAAGACTAGTTAACTCATTTTCTGATATTCTATAGGTTCTTTCTTCACATTCTTAATTTTTCCTTTGCCAGACAAAATTTTTATAATTTGGACCCATCCCATTTATTAACTCTTGGCATTACTTCCTAAACTTATGGGTTCTCTTGAGAAAGTAGTTGCCAATGCCTATGTATTATAACCCAGTGTTTTCTTCTAGGAATTGCATAATTTCTAGGTCTTGATCTGTTCTGAGTTGACTTTTGTACAAGGTGAGAGAGAAGGATCTGGTCTCCTCCTTCTACATATGGATAACCAGTTTTCCCAGTAGCATTTATTAAAAATACTGTTTTTCCCCCCAAAGTATGGTTTTGGCACCTTTGTCAAGGATCAGATGACTGTAGCTGTGTGGGCTTGTCTCTGGGTCTTCTATTCTGTATCATTGGTCTGTGTGCCTGTTTTTAGGCCAATACCATGCAGATTTTGTTACTATAGTATAATTTAAAGTCAGGTATTGTGATGCTTTCATCGAGGCTTTTATGCCTTAGAATTGCTTTGACTATTCTGGGTCTTTTATTCTTGCAAATGAAGTTTAGGACTGTTTTTTCTAGATCTATAAAGAATATCATTGATATTTTGATGGGAATTGCACTGAATTTATATAGTGCTTTTGGTCGTATGATCATTTTAAGAACATTAATTCTGTCTCTCCATGAATATGAAAGATCTTTTCAACTTCCTGTGTCTTCTTCAGTTTCTTTTTCAATATCCTATAGTTTTCATTGTAGAAGTCTTTTACCTCCTTGATTATTCTTAGGCTTTTTTTTAGAGACTATTATGAATGCCATTTTTTTTCTGATTTTTTTTAATGACCACCTGTTATATCTGTCACCCACTTATGAAACAGAACTATATTAAAATAATACCTGGTGGGCCCAACTCCCATTTCTTGTTTTCTTAGGCTTTCAGAGATAATAGTATTTTCCTGGATTTTATGTTAATTTTTCATTTGCATGGCTATTTGTGGACATTGTTATGCATATTCTCTAATACACATGTTGCAACAGTTTCTTAAAGCATATATTTAAAAGTGGAATTGCTGTCATAGAGTATGGATGTTTAATTTTACTAGATAATAAATTGTTTTCTATTTTTTTAGAGAGAGAGAGAGAATTTTAATATTTATATTTTAGTTTTCGGTGGACACAACATCTTTGTATATGGTGCTGAGGAGCGAACCTGGGCCGAATGCATGCCAGGCAAGAGCGCTACCGCTTGAGCCACATCTCCAGCCCATAAATTGTTTTCTAAAATGGTTATCCTAATTTATACTATTTCCAACAGTGTTTTACGACTTTGTATTGCTCCATATTCTCACCAACACTTCAGAAAAGTGAGATTTTAAAAATTTGTTTTGCTAATCTGGTAGTTATAATTTTGTTTTCTGTGGTAACTAATGAAGTTGAGGATTATATATTAAAACATCTCACATAAATTAGAGATCTTATTTAATACCAAGATTTACTAACTTTTGGGATACCAGGGATTACAAGGCATAGGCCAGGCAGAGGAAGGCCTGGGACAGCTGCCACTTGCACTGCTGCTTGAGATTGAAACCCAAGGCACAAGTGAGCAGTCACCACACACAGCAGGGAGCACTGAGGTTATGAAACATCTGTATTTTATACTCATTTATTACATAGCATGGGTGATGTTTCCGGGGGAACAAACCCTTATTAATCCCTAGATTCTAGATTTATTACCATATGTAATCCTAAAGCCAGAAAGATACTACAAAGAACATGTATAAATGAGAACTGTCTTCCTAGCATTTGGTCCAGAGGTGCCCAGATTTTCTTGTTTTATGGTGTCCTAGTGTTTTAGTAATTTTTTTCATATTTGCTCCAGGGCCAAAAGGAATACCTAAGAGTTTTGTTAATTAATTAGTTACTTTGAAACAATTTGATTAGTAATTATGTCCTAACAGTTTTGTTGCTGTTTGTTATATAATATTTATAAATTGGAAGAAGATATTTTATTTCATTCTTAAATATTATTACTTGTTAATGGATAATATGTCCTTTGGGGCATTGCATAGCCTCTTAAACCTTGGAGTGTAGATACCATCACCACCTCCTCATATCATTCCACATTGATGTTGTTGATACCTTTTTTTATTGCAACCACCACCCAAAATCCCAACTCCACAAAAGATATCATTGAAAGGAATGAAGTGCAATGTAATATTGAAGATGGAAGCACAAGTGGTTTTGGGATGCTTGACAAATGTCAGGTGTAACTGATTCTTAGAAGGATTTAAATATCCTACAGTGCCCCAGGGTACTTGAATGTATAGTTTGAAAACTACAGCATTAGCCTGTGTCAATTTGTTACTAGAAGGTAAACAAGTAGATTAGACCAAGTCATTACTTTTTTTTCTCCTGGTACAAGTCCCTTACCACTTGCCTGCCCGCCCTCTACCCCACCAACCACCATGTGGAATGTTAGCCATTCTATTTCCTTCTCTGTAAAATGGGATGTTTTAAACTACTTAATTAAATTTTTGAGAATTTTATTTAATTTTAAGATTTATATTATATTTATTTTGCTTAATTTATTTTTATTTAGTACTTTTACAAAAATTTTCAAAGTTATTGGTAAACATTCATAGTACTCTTTAATAAGCTTTAGTATATGCTGCATTTGATTTCTATTTGTCTGCCTTATTTTTTGACTCACCTTGCAGTAATTTCATTAGTCTTCCAATTTTGACCTTCATTCCTTTTACTTAACATTTTATTACTTCCTACATTTTATTTTATTAGGGGTGATTCTGATGTCTTTTTCCAAATATTTTGAGTCCTTATTAAACTTTTTTTATTGGTTATTTGTATTTGAGCTATAAATTACCAGAATGCTTTTTAAAGTATTGATTTATTTGGTAGAAGATTGTTTATAGATAGATTTGCTCATCCTCAGTTTTGTCAACTTTTTTTCTTTGCTTACATATTTTGAAGCTGTATTACATGGCTGATTCAGGGTTAAGAATTCTGTCGTGTAGGGGAGCTTTTGCAGATTTCTACATTCTTGCCTGAAGTCCATTTTGTGTGAATTTTAACTACCAGTTTTCTTTTGATTAGTGTGTATTTTCTGTTTTACTTTAAAAATTTCTCCGTATTTGTTTCATGCATATCTCTTATAAGTAGCATATAGCTGAATTTGTCTTCTATACAATATGGTTATTAATACTTTTTTGTTTCAAACATAAAGGATTCTGGTTGATCTGAAAAATGAAGTTTGGTATCAAAAATGTCATGACCCTGTATGCAAAGCAGAAAACTTCAAATCTGACTGTGAGTAGTTCATTTTTTCATTAACAACAAAGTAAAAACTAGATATCTGTCTATAATAATTTTTCTATATCTGTATAATAGTTTGACTGTCTTTCTGATTCAGATTTTCCATTACCTGCTGAAGTCAGTCTTCTGTTTCTTCTCAAACAGGTAGGTGTAGTTTTTCATCTTTCTCATTACTAATTGGTTTTTGGCATAGTAGAATAAGTGAGCAGTCTCCAGATATCTTTTAAACAGAATGGTACCTGTTTTCACTTAGGAATATAGTGTAGTGATTTTCCCATCTTAGCACACATCTGATAATTTTTATGTCATTGCTGCATAAGAAATTATATAATCAATTTATTTAACTAGTCCCAGATGCTTCGAAAGTTTCTCATCTTCACTTTACAAAAAGTAAACCAAAGTAGCCATCTTTTTGTTTCTTTGAACAACCACGGCTGTAGGATGAATTTCTAGAAATAGAATTGCACCAAAGAATATATACAGTTTTAGTTTCGATAGCTATTATCAGACTGCCAAAGCAGCATTTTTCTTTGGTCTTTTATTTACTCAAGTGATTCATTTTCAGTGTAGAAGAAAAATAGAAAATACATACAAAGGGGAGAAAAATCTTTCCCACTCATAATTTGACTTGATATGAAATTTTAGCATACATCCTCCAGAATTTGTATCTACACCTGTTCTTTTGTATATTTTTATAAGTCATAATACACAAACTATCTGGTAGGGGTTTTTTCCCTCTAAAGTGTCACAAATGTATTCAACAAAACCTGTTATCAAATTGCTGTCCATAAATCAGAATTCTATAAAAAATTGGACACCTAATAACACTACTTTCCTTTCCCAACACTGGATGTTCACCTTCTATTCTTTATTAATGAAGTCAAGTCAAACTCTTCTCATATTTACTATTTGTATTTCTATTATGAATTGCATATATCTCTCCTTTGTCCATTTTTCTATGACATGTTTTATAAGAAATTTTATTAGAAGTTGAACCTAGAGTGCTTTACCACTGAGCCACATCTTGAGCCCTTTTTATTTTTTATTTTGAGACAGGGTCTCGTTGAATTTCTCAGGGCCTTGCTAATAAGTTGCTGAGGCTGGCTTTGAACTTGTGATCCTTCTGTTTTAGCCTCCTGAGTTGCTAGGATTACAGGCATGAACCACCATACCCAGTTGTGGTGTTGTACTTTTAAATCTTACCTTTGTCTTCTGGGTCATATCTATGAGCACTTTTATACCATTATGGCTAGAATAAATTACTTGCTATAAGCTGAACAAGTGCTTGAGTTTATAGTCTAGAAAACCCACATTATCTATTCAATTAAAAATTATCTTAAAAAATTATCTACTGAAATAACTCATGTCTCCAAGTTTAGAATAGTGGAAATCCCAAGAGCTGGATATAAAAGAACCAACACCTCCAAATACTCTGCCAAACTGCCTGGTTTGAAAGTGTTTATAAATAACTAAGAACTAATTTTAAAAAATGAAATTGTGTCTCTTAGGAGGAGGAGGGATGTGTCATCCTTGATGGGAGTGTTATTTTGATGACTGGTTTCAGCTGATTTTTAAATTTAGTTTTCTGCTTATTTGAAAATACCACAAATATGACAAGTTGAAAGTACTTTTGGCATATATAAATTGTTACCATTACTTGGACACAACTTATTTTGGCTATTGTTTAAGATAATAAAGGAACAATGATGAATACCCATATATGTATCACTTAAGCATTTTATCATTTCCTCTTAAAATCTTTTAAAAATATTCTAAATTATTATATTATTGGTGTTATTTATCACTTTTCTATAACATTATCTTATAGATTTTAAAAAGTAAAGAAAAATTCTAACCTGCAAATACCGCATGAAAATAAGTGATTCTCCTGGCCCAACCTTCACCTGGATTTGCCATTTGTTGACATTTGGCTGCCTTCCTCCCTCTAATGTACACATGTATTACTATTTTTGATGAATCTCAAGAGTAAGTTGTAGATATTAAAACCCTTCATTTCTTAATTAAGCATGTTCATGAAGAATAAGGACATTCTGCTGAGGGCCATTGCCAAGTAGGAATGACGCATTGAAATTTCCTTGCCAGCGTACCCCATGTTAAATGGACTTGCCTTGGAAATTCCCTGTGACATTGCATGTGTGTTTGAGAAAGGTGACCCTGCTCAAGGATGAGGGTGGATCCAGGTTTAGGGTGTATCCTGCAGGTTTTAGGAAGTATCCCGGTTTAGGATAATTTGGGTTTAGGGCGTTCCCGGTTTAGGACAATCTGGATTTAAGGCAGTTCCAGGTTTAAGATTATTGCTGCTGGGAATAGGGCACATCCTGCTGCCTGAGTTCCTGGTTTAGGATAATTTGGGTTTAGGGCGTTCCCGGTTTAGGACAATCTGGATTTAAGGCAGTTCCAGGTTTAAGATTATTGCTGCTGGGAATAGGGCACATCCTGCTGCCTGAGTTCCCGTTGAGTTCTCATGGAATTCAGAAAGTATTTGGGACGTGAATTGTGCGGCAGAACTGGGATTTCCCCAGAACGTGTGTAGAGGCCGGTGTGAGTTCGGGAATAAAGAATTGCTGTTTGAATCTACAAAGCTGTGAGTGGCTCGTGATTTTGTGCCCAGCCAAGACTGCGGCAACATTCTTAAAAAGCTATGGAAAAAAATTTTAAATTCAGGAAATTTAATATTGATGCAATATGCTGTCTAATATACAATCCAGACATATTTTGACAATTTTCCCAAAACTGTTCTTTGCAACAATTTTCTTCCAAACCATGTTTACAATTTTTAATATACTTTGTAAATTGGAGAAATAATTCTGTTGTGAAGATAGCAAATATATTTTCTAATCTGTTTTTAGCTGGATTAGCCACTTGTTGTAAAATCAAATCGACTTTTGTTGTAGCCCAGTCTGGGAATATTGAAAAATGTCAAGGAACTGTAGGCAACTTAAAATTTGAAATTTCAAGAGTATCTGAGCTACAAAGGCAACACCTTTGAGTTAATACACTCATCCCATGACTATACTAGAGACAGTTCATCGAGCATATTCACTGTACTGTTGAAGAACTGGTCCTTACTTCATCCCTTAATTTAACATAGATTCAGAGTATGGTGAAATTGTCACATATTGCAACTAAATAACTTTTATCTTCCCATCTTCTTCCCCATTGAAATAAAGGAAGAAGAGTTTACAGAAGATGAAACTGAGCACTGTGAAACCAAGAATCCTCATGAGCTCCTGTCAACAGCAGGTGCATCTGCTGATGCTGACTGGGATAATGGCACTGATGATGCTTGCTTTTTAGAAGCTACTGAAGATGCTGAATTAGCTGAAGCTGTAGAGAATAGTCTTCTTACTTCTCATAGTATAGAGGATGAAATTCCTGATGAACTAATTATTGAGGTATTTCAAGAGTAGCTCTCTGTGGATAGTGCTTATTATCCAGGCAAAAATTTGCCCAAAGTCTGAGATTTGATAACAGATTTATTAAATTAGGCCTGGGAGTGCAGCTCAGTGGTAGAGTGCCTGCTTGTCTAATATGCAAAGGCCCCAAGTTCAATCTCCAGCTGCACAAAAATAATTATATTAACTTATTAAGTCTGTTTATATCAATTGTGTTTTTATCACTTTATCTTCCAATTTGTTATTTACTAAAGTAAACCAGTTTTATTGAAAATTGGCTTTGGTGTTTTTAAACTCATTCAGTAGACATCTCATTAACCAAAATTGGTCTGTGTTCATAATGACATAATTTTAAAAGTTTATTTATAGATTAATACTCATGTCTGGGTTTTAATATCTGGGGCTGATTAAAATAAGGTATCAGCATTTTATTATCAGGAAAGATGACTATGGCTTCTAAGACAAACTTGTTTCATTTATTTTAGTGATTAAGTCATACTTTTAAAAAAATCAGATGTGTTATGTAGGTAATTTTTCATAGACTGGTCTTTTCATTCCTGGCCAAGGAGCTTTTCTAATTGATGATTGATATTTTGCAGATGGTTTTCAGCTCCCATAAGTGTTCTTGCTTTAAATAACAGAGCTGGAAGGCTGGATGGATCATACTGTTGAAGACAGAAAATTATATAAGTTCACAAATATTAAATAGTTGACCAATGTCAATAGAACAATTTTTGATAGAACTTTTGATAGCTACTTCTTTCATTTTTTTAACCAAGATCATTAAGAAAATTGGCTTTAATTTACTCTGTAATATAAAGTTACAAGGGAACCACTCTACAAAGCTCAAACTGATCTATTTATCCAATATGAATAGTTGGTTCAAGGAGAACTGCAGCATTGGATTAAAACAAAATCATGCCTGTGACAGGTAAACAACTGCTCTGGGCAAGTGTGCTAGTCTGAGGTGGGGTTTGCTTGATCTCATGTGTATTTTTAAAACACACAAAAAAGGGGGCTAGGGATGTGGCTCAAGCGGTAGTGCGCTCGCCTGGCATGCGTGCAACCCGGGTTCGATCCTCAGCACCACATACAAACAAAGATGTGTCTGCCGAGAACTGAAAAATAAATATTAAAAAAATTCTCTCTCTCTCTGTCCCCCCCTCTCTCTCACTCTCTCTTTAAAAAAAAAAAAAAAAACACAAAAAAGTAAGGTAGGTATACTTTTACTGCAAGAACTGATGGAATGAGAACATCAAGCTTATTATAAAAGTTTATAATAAAAATCTAAAATATCTAGAAAAATTGGGAGGATCAGTTAAATGTCTTAATGGGTTAAGAACATTTGAATTGCAACCTTTAAGTTACAGGTTTTCAATTATGTAAATATTTCAGTGAAACTGACATAGGTGCATTAAAATGGGTTGGAAATCGAATCTGTAGAGTTTATATATTGTATATTATAACTACATTACATTGTATAATTATATGTTACTTAAATGATCATATTTAAATTTTTATACATGTTCTACTGCTTTGGGATTTTTCTACTCCTCTAGCTTTCATTGCTTTATATTATGCTGTTTATTTGTCTTAAAGCTTCTAGTACTACATAGCATGGAAATACCCTTCATCATCTAAAGCACAATAAAAAGTAAAAATCCAACTTACCATTTCTTTTATGTTTGGTTCTTTCTCTTGAACAACTGAATAATCGTGATAAAGCTGTTTTAAATTAGATAAGAAATACACTGCATTCCTAAGGGATGACTTTCTCTCCTCAAGTTCATCATATTTTGTTTGTAGTTGTTTTAGTTGTGGTTCTAACCTAGAACAAAAATTTTTCCACAAAATAAACATATAGTGAAGTGTAACAGGCTACAAAGTATGAGACTGTGTATTTAGGTATACTGCATTAAGTATGAAAAACTAGGGAGGGAGGTATCTTTGGATCTGACAAAGATAATTGAAAAAATGAAAGGAGTACTAGGTTTAAATTTTCTTTGTAGGAAAAACCCTCTGACCTGTGATATACAATGAATAATGAACAATGACACCCAGAAGAATATGCCTTACATATGCTAAAATTTATCAATTCAGTCCAGTCTTGGGAGCTATGAATTAACCTGTAAACTTGGTTGGCATTTTATAGTCTCAGGCAGGAGTAGCCAGGCATTGTAGTTTTAACTATGGACAAAAACTTTCCCCTTCTTATCAAAATCCTGTCCACTTTCCAAGGTCTAGTAAAACTAGTGGGAAAACTATCATAGTACTTGGATGAAAAATGTGGACCTTGGACCACTGCTTCACTTCTTAGTGGTTTAGTTTGTTTACCTATAAAATAAGGGATAATTTAGATTTTATGGGCCAAAATGAGGAGGAAAGGCTGCCAATTTTTATTTTTCCCAAATATAGAGAAAACAACTGTCCTTTACTATAATTTTACAAAAGTCAAGTCCTCTGCTTCCAGCTACCACACTCTTCCACCACAGTGTTCTGTCTCCCCTGGGGCTCAGAGCAATGGAGTTGGCCAACCATGGGCTGAACCTCTGAGACTGAGCCAAAATAGTCTTTTCCTCCTCTTAAAAATAATAGAGAAAAGCCCTTTTTAACAGTCCTTCACATTGGACAAATGTAGCACCCATCAGCAAACTGACTTCTGAACTGGCAGGATTATGATCAGGAGTCAGACTTACATTCAGCTAACAGCAGAGTCTTGCTCCCCCAGTTCCTAGGGATTTGACTGTGTTATTATTCCCCTGTGCTTTGGGGTTTTCACTTGCAAAGTTAAAAACATGATATACTACACTTATTCTTACTATATATTTTCGAAATATACTTCTCCAACTTCTAAAATTATACCTAGAAAAGGTATAAAAACTCTTTAAACCTGTCTGAGTGGTCTCACATGACAACAAAGCAGAGCCTCATTACAGAGCTCTCATCACCTACTTCATAGGATGATAATAGATTTGTAGAAAGTGCACTGCCTCCAAGGAAGCTATTAAGTGTTACTATGTTACCTTAAGTTTCTAATTTGGGGCTGTGCCAATTGAAAATTTATTATGCGACAGCCCCTATCCCTAGACAAAATTTGGAAATCAATGGACTAGTTAATAAATTTCTTCCCTTATTAAATCCTTAGGGCAATCTCTTCTTTAAAACTCAGTACTTTACTGGGGACTGAAATTGGGCCAGTTATGTTATATGCATTTATTAATATGTCAAAGTGAACTTACAATTATGTAAGGCAAAAATGCACTAACAAAATAAAAAACCAACTTAATACTTAATCTTTCCCAATAATATCACATTCTTTCTCAGGGTGTGTGTGTGTGTGTGTGTGTTTTGCAGCACTGAGGATCAAACCCAGGGCCTTGCTTCTACTAGGCAAGCAGTGTACTTGAGAGAACTGGGCTACATCCCCAGCCCTCTCTATTTTAAAACTCCTTAAAAGCAGAGAGCATAGCTGATTCTGCTTTACTCAAGCCTCCAGCTCAGTCCTGGCCTCAGAAGAGCAGCAGAAAATGTGTGATCCTGTATTCTGAACCAGCCTGGGGGACTGCCTTGGCCTGCAAAGCCTGTGAGGTTCTTCTGGCCCAACAGTATGGATTTACACAAGTGCCGCTCCAGGGTATACACTTCTGTGGTAACAAAGAACACTTAATGTGTGTTAGCCATTATGAAGCACTTTTCTAGAGATTCACTCAATTCCTACAACACGCTAAGGTACAGGTGGTATTATTATGCCCACACAAAAAAGATGAAACTGAGACACTGGGAAGGTAAGTAACTTGTCCAGCACTACACAGCCAGTAAATGGCACAAACTGGATTCAAACCTAGAAGTCTAATTCTAAAGCCTATGCATTAAACCTCTTAAGCAGGCTGTCTTGGGCCAGAGCTGAGAGAGATTGGGAAATAGAGCAGTGCTGAATTCTCTCGTGCTAATGGGTTCTGCAACTAGGCAACATAACCTGCCTTTTTTGACCATGTGAGCTCAAAGATAACCTGGTGCTTTTAATATGACACTCTACCAAATGACACACTGTACTACTGTCCTTTAAACTTCTCAACCAGGATTTTGGTATTATCTTACCGAAGAAGTTCATCTTGGACTTCAATGAGACGCTGCCTTTTCCTTTCAATATCAGAAGTCATCTAAGTAATTCAATAATTTGTTAAATTAATGTAAACATTTAAACAGTGCCACATACATCGTGCCAGGTACTGGAAGAGCAGCAGGAAACAGACTAGGTGTGGCTTAGTGGGCAGTTTTTAGGTTACTGGAGTGTGCCCTTAGGAAACTGTAGGAACCCAGTCCCCTGCTTGCTCTCTTGTGCTCGATGGCATGATGTTGTGTGGTTTTGCTCTGTCACACACTCTCACCATCATGTGCTGCCTCGCCACGGGCCCCAAACCAACAGGTCAACTAGTCATGGACTGGAACCTCCAAAACTATGAGCCCAAATTAATCTAAGTTGATTATCTTAGGTATTTCACTATAGTGATAGAAGGATGACTAACATAGATCCCCATTATTTACCTTGCATAACATTTCTCTAACTTAACCACAAGATCAACCAAATAAGACTAAAAAAGATAAAAAATTGTATACGAACTCCAAAATTTATACAAATTTTTAAAAAAGTCTTATCTTTACTTAACTCTATATTTGTCAGTATTATTTGACTATATATATTTTTTTGGATACCGGGGATTGAACTGAGGGACACTTGGCCACTGAGCCATATCCCCAACCCTACTTTGTATTTCATTTAGAGACAAGGTCTCATTGAGTTGCTTAGGGCCGCACTTGCTGAGGGTGGCTTTGGACTCGCAATCTTCCTGCCTCAGCGTCCTGAGCTGCTGGGATTACAGGTGTGTGCCACTGTACCCGGCTTGTTTGTATAATTCTAATCACATAGTGATTTACCTTAGCATTCTTCCTTTTCAGATTTTTCAACATCTGGGCTTCTTTAAGCTATACAAAACAAAAAATAAGCAGATGAATTTTTCCAAAGTTAAATGTTACAGAGTGTTATGGTTTCGATATGAGGTGTCCCCCTAAACCTCTGGTTAATACAGAATAGTCAGAGGTTAGATTGAAATGAAATGATTGGATTTTGAGAATGGTCCATCCTGGTTTGAATAACTAGGTGGCACCTCTAGACAGATGGGGCATGGCTGGAAGGGTTCATCTTCCCTGCAGCCCCCTGCTATCCCCCTTTCCTCTGCTACCCTGCGGCCATGAAGGGAGCAGGCCCTGCACTTCCCTCATGCTGTTCTGCCTCACCTGGGCTCAGAGCAGAGGAGTCAGCCATGGATGATGAACTAAGACCTCTGAAACCATAAGCCCCAAATAAACTTTCCCTCCTCTCAGTTGTTCTTGTCAGGTATTTTGGTTACAGCAAAACAAAGCTGAATGAAACAGTTTCTTATGTAGTTTATAGTAAAATTTTTAGTTTAAAAATAGCATGTAAAATGTGGGTAGCTCTAATGCACTGTTATCCTATTGACAATAAGTGCAAGCTTTTCTAAACAATGTGCTGCCCCAGCATTAAAAAATTTTAGAGAAACAAATTCATGTCAGTAAGCTTACCATTCTGATGAGTTCTTCTTTAATATTAAAAGAAAATTTGTTGATGGCTTCCTTACAAATTTTAGATTCTACTCTTTGTCTGTAAAGGAGTCAAAGGGAAAAAAAATCAAACTAGGTATTAAAGATTTTGAAAGGTGTGCTTCATTTGCTTAATGTATAAATACACAATGTGACATACACTACTGTACATATCTAAGACGACAATATTCAACCTGTAGCCCTTTCTCAGACTCAAAAAACAAAACTGGAAACGTTTTAGCAGGAAATTTCCCCCCCACCCTAAACCTTCTGGTGCAGGTCATTTAATTCCCTGGAATAAGCCAAGTCCACAGTGATACCAAGTAATGTAGAAATCCTTAAAGCAAATCTTGGCTTTTTCCTACTACCTGATCCATTGACTAGCAGACTTTATTCTGGGCAGCCACAAGTTATCTGCCAGTGCCTCAGAAACTAGAGAGCTGACCCAAAGAAAGAGGTTCGGGCCCCTGCCACCAGGGAGAAGAGATGTGGTGGCCATGCTCTTGTTCCCCAGGTGGGCACACTCTTGGCTGGAAAGGAGACACATGTGACTGTGTTCCAGCAGCAGTAGACACTCTGCTAGGTCTCTGGCCCATTAATTTGTTGTCATCTTACTGTTGGGTCCTAAGAGTTCTTAGTATACTTTGAATAACAGTCCTTATCAGATATCTTTTGCAAATATCTTCACCTATTCTGTGGCTTATCTTTTCTTTCTTGAAAGTGTTTTACATGGAGGAAAAAGTTATTGAGGTTTGGCTTATCAATTCTTTCTTTCGTGGATAGTGCTTTTGGTATTATTAATTTATTTTCAAATCCAAGGTCATCATTTTTTTCTTCTCCTGTTCTAAGAGTTTTATAGTTTTGCATTTTATACTTGGGTTTATAATTCATTTTGAGTTAATATTGTTAAGCATATAAGGTCTTTGTCTAGATTCTTTTTTTCCTTCTTTTTTTATGTGGACACCCTACGGTTTCAGCACAATTTGTTGAAAAGACTTTTGTATCCATTTTATTGTCTTTCCTCCTTTTTCAAAGTCAGTTGACTACATTTCCGTGGGTGTGTTTCTGGGCTCTGTATTCAGTTCCACTAATTTATCCATTACTTTACCAATGCCACGTTGTCTTGTCTATAGATTTATGGTAAATTTGTTGTCAGGTAGTATTAGTCCTCCAACTTTTGTCTTCCATCTTGATTTGGCTGTTCTCTGTTTTTTGCCTCTCTATTATAAACTTCAGAATCAGATTATTGATATCCACAAAATAACTTTCTGGGTTTTTTAATGAACTTGACATCTTAACAATATCAAACTTCTCTATCCATAAACATGAAATCTCTCTCCATTTATGCAGTTCTTCCTTAATTTCTTTAATCAGAATTTTGTAGTTTTCTTCCTACATATTTCTACATAGTTTGTGAGATTTATGCCTAAGTATTTTTTTGGGGGGGATTGCTAATGTAAATGGTCTTGTGTTTTTAATTTAAAATTCCATTTGCTTTGGATAGTACACAGAAAAATAGCCAAATGTTGAATACTAACCATGTATCCTGCAACCCCGTAGTAATCAATTTCTAGTCCCAAAAGGGTTTTTTGGTCTGTTCTCTCACATTTTCTACATAGATGATCGTATGATTGTGTCATCTGAGAACAAAGACAGTTTCACTTCTTTCCCAATCTGTATACTTTTTCTTTTCTAATTATCTAGGACTTCCAGTGTGATGCTGAAAAAGAATGGTGAGACGGGCTAGCCTTTCCTAGTTCCTGGTCTTGGTGGGAAAATTTCTAGTTCCTTATCGTTCAGTACGATGTTAGCCAAGGGTTGTTTTTTTTTGTTTTGTAGATATTCTTTATCTAAAGTTAAAGAATAGAGTGATGTATTCCTAATTTTACCAATAGTTTTTATCATGACATGGTTACTGGATTTTTATCAAATGCTTTTCCTGAATCTATTAATATGATCACGTTAACTTTTCTAAACATAATTTTCTAAAGTTGAATTAACTTTGCATACCTACTTGGTGATGGTGTTTAATTCTTTTTCATACATTGTTAAATTCAATTTACTAACATTTTGTTAGTGAATATTTCCATCTATTTTCATGAGATAATGGTTTTTTTTTTTTTTTAATGTCTGTGATTTGGGTAGTAGGTGATGCTGGCCATACAGAATGAGTTAGGAAGTATTCCTTTTACTTTTATCTTCTGAAATATTGAAGAGAAATATCTAATTTCTTCCTTAAAAATGTGGTGAAATTCACCAGTGAGTCCATTTGGGTTTAGTGATATCTGTTTGGGGGGAGTTGCTACTGATTCAGTTTTTTAAAATACTGACCTATTCACATCACCTATTTTTTCTTTTGTGTGTACTGTCAGATTGTGTCTTTCAAAGAATTTGAGGACTTCATCTAGGTTATCAAATTTGTAGCCATACAGTTGTTCATAGTTTTCCTTTATTATCCATCTACTATTCATGCAGTTTACTATAGTGATGACCCCTCTTTCATTTCTGACAATAGTAATTTGTGTTCTCTTTTTTTCTCTTAGCCTGGTTAGAGGCTTATTGATCTATTCTGATTTTCTCAAAGAATGGGTTTTTGATGTTGATTTTCTCTATTCTCTATTTTAAACTTCATCGCTTTCTACTCTGATTTTTATTCTTTTCTTCTAAAGATTAACTTTGGCTTTAATTTGCTTCTTTTTCCTAATTTCCTAAAGTGAAATGTTAGATGATTGAGGCATTGATTTGTTGCATCCCTCAAACTTTGATTAGTTGTAGTTTCATTTTCGCTCAGTTCATAATATTTTAAAATTTCTCTTATGATTTCTTCTTTGACTAGTATGTCTGTTCTTTAGAAGTGTGTTGTATAATCTCCCAACATCTTGAGATTTTTCCAGCCATCTTTCTGGTATTGATTTCTAATTTGTGGTCTGTGAGCAGAATATGATTTCTATATCACTCTGGTAAAGTGTGTTATAGAATGTGGTCTATCTTGGTGAATGTTTCATGTGTGTTTAATAAATATATGAATTCTTCTGTTGTTAGATGAAGTAGTTTACAGATTCCCATTGCAGGTTAAACATCCTTATCCAAAATCTGAAATGCTCTAGTAACTGACATTGAGTAGATATAACACTAGATGTAAGTTATAGATTTCAGAGCATTTCAGATGTCCAATTTTCAGGTTAGGGATGTTCAACCATAAAGCATATGCAAATATTCCCAATTTAAAAATGCTGATATATGAAACACTTAATGTTCCAAGCATTTCAGATAAAGGATATCCAACCTGTACATTGTTTTTAATCTAACATTTCTTTTTTATTCTTCCTTAGAATTTATGTCTCTGCTTATGTTGCCCATCTTCTCCAACAAAGATGTACAAATGGTCATCAAGTATATGAAAAGATGCTACACAATTCTAACCACAAGGAAAATACAAATCAATGCCATTTACATCCACTGGGTTAACTATTATAAAAACACATCAACAAAGACCTAAAAAACAGATGTTGGTGAGAATGTGGAGAATTTACGGAAGACATAAAATAATGGAATGGCATCCCATGCTTATAGATTGGAAGACAAAATATTGCTAATATGTCCAGACTACCTAAAACAATCCATAGATTCAACATAATCCTTAGCATAATACCAACAACATTTTTTGCATAAATAGAATATCCTAAAATTAAAAGGATTCCCAAAGTAGCCAAAACAATCTTAAGAAAAACAGCTGGGACCTCATACTTTCTGATTTCAAAACATACTACAAATTTACAGTAATCAAAACATAATGGTAGTGGCAGAATGACAGACACAGACCAACAGAACAGGATGTAGAACCCAGAAATAAACCCTCACGTATCTTGAGAGTTTATGATCTTTGACAGGGTGCCAAGGTTACACAATAGGCAATAATAATTTCTTCCAACAATGGTGCTGGAAAAAGTGGATCCACATGCAAAAGAATGAAGTTGGACCCTTACTTTATACCATATACAAAAATCAACTCAAGTATATTATAAGTACTAAATGGAACAACCTGAAATTTATAATACTCCTAAGGAGAAAGCTTCATGACGCTCAATTTAGCAATGATTTCTAGCATATGACATCAAAAAACATGAGGAATAAAAGCAAGAATAGACAAACGAGTCTACATCAAACTTAAAAAACTTCTGCACATCAAAGGAAACAATCAAGGAAATGAAAAAAGGCAACCCACAGAATGAAAGGAAATAATGGACAAAGTATTTGAATATACATTTCTCTAAAGAAGGTCTGTGAATGGCCACCTTACAGAAGGGAAAATGTTCACCCACATTAACCATGAGGGAAATGCAAATGGAAACCACAATTTTATACCCATCAGGAAGGCAATTATATGTGTATGAAACTGGTGTTAGCAAGAATGTGGAGAATTGGAATTCTTGTGCACTGATGATGGAAATGTAAAATGGTGTATTTCTGTGGAAAACAGTATGGTAGTTCCTCAAACACAGAATTACCATAGAGTCTTCTGGATATAGACACAACAGAACTGAAAGCAGGGACACAGATATTTGTACACCAAAGTTCATGGCATTATTCACAATAGTCAAAAGGTGAGAATACATGTGTACTGGTGAATGAATGGATAAAGAAAATGTGAAATACATATGCTGAAATATTATTCAATCTTAAAAAGGAAGTATATTCTGACACATGCTACGTCATGGAAGAGCCTCTAAAACATTAAAATAAGCCAACTTCAACAAAATAAAACAAAAACACTGTATGACTCCACTTAAATGAGTAGTCAAATTTACAAAGCAAGTGGAATGTCATTGCTGGGGAGGAGAGAGAAATGAGTTGTTTAAAGGGTGCAGAATTTCAGTTTTGCAAACTAAGTTTTAGAGATGTGTTATCGTATGGTTAACACTACTGTATACTTAAAAATGGTTGATGATACATTGTTATGTGTTTTTACCTCAATATAAAAATACTTCTATAATCCACAACTATCAATAGTTATAATACAAAATAGTATTCCAAATATGATTTCACTAGTGATGGAAAGAATGCAAAAGAATGAAAAGCATCATGGACCAAAAGTCTTCAGAGGGGGGTCAGGGCAGAGATCTGAAAGCAAGGGGACAAGGCAAAGAATAGTGGAACATGGATGCCTTTGGGAGCCACTATCATCTCTAGAGCACTATTGAGAATTTCTCCAGTCTACTCCATGCTGGAGCTGCAGAGAGTAACCTGCCAAGCTTTACCTGATTTTTCCCCACAGCAACTTTTAGTACTGTTAATAAGCTCTGCTAAATCTAAGATTATGTCATTGGCATTGGGGTCCCACGTTGTGGCTCATGGGGAAGTCCCTCTTTGGGTAGAAGTCTAGCTTTCCTAGACATTTGCATGCATTGCTTGGGCTGAATGGCAACCTTCTTTCTGAAGGCACATGTTAGGTGTCATGGTTTAGATATGAGGTATCCCCCAAAAGCTGATGTGTGAGACAGTGCAAGAAAGCTTAGAGATGAAATGACTGGGTTATGAGATCCTTAACCTAATCAGCATGTTACTTCGCTTGAATGGATTAATTGGGTGGTAAGGATTAAGGTGTGGGTGGAGGTAGGTCTCTGGAGGAATGCCTTTGGGGCATATATTTTGTCCTGGGTGAGCAGACTCCTCCCTCTGCTTCCTTGTGTCATGTCCTGCGCTGCTTTCCTCCACCACACTCTTGTGCCCCGATTTTCTTTCTGCCTTACCTCAGGCCCACAGCAGAAGAACCAACCATCTATGGATTGAGACCTCTTAAACTGTAAGCCCCTCTATGTTGCTCTGGTTGGGTCTTTTTGGTCACAGTGATGAAAAAGCTGACTAAAACAGTGGCCAAAAATCCCCCAGGGCAGTGTGGGACTAAGTCAGTCCTGGGGCAGAACTGAGGGATATCCCTGGTTTAAACACAGAGGGGTTCAGAGAAGTTCCTCTGTTCTTGTTATTTCTTCTTTCCTTCCACGCCTGTGTCCTCCCCGGCACTCTGTGTTGTAGTCTGTGCCTTCTGCTTCAAGCCTCCTCGTCTCCTGAGCTGCCAGTTCTCTTTTCTTCCTCTGAATCCACACCCCATCCTCTGACCTCACTGCTGTCCTCCCAGTCACTACTCTGAGAGGCCAGTGATGTTCTCAGGGGTAGCTGGCTGAACCACATCTCAGGCTCACTCTGCCAGTTTGCATTTTTTTGGTGGTGCTGGGGACTGAACCCAGGGCCTTGTGGAGTCAAGCACTCTACCAACTGAGCTATATCCCCAGCTCCTGCAGTTTTGATAATATCTTTTTTTTTTTTAACCTCAAGGACTTCAGGAAAGAAAAGGAAGAAAACAACAACTACAACAATGAAAAACAAGAATAAAACTAGGGCCTGTTCTTGTAACGTCTGGAGAAAACACAGGTGGAGAATGACTTTATGTAGCTGTTTCTTCACTGTCTCCCACCAACCCCCTCAGGCTGGAGAATTGACAATCAAAGGGCTGTTGACTCTTGATGCTGTTTCTCTCTGGCACAGGGTGAAGTCCTGACCTGATGGGCTATTCTGCACCATGACTGAGGGCTCATGTACCTCCAAACCTTTCACTCATGAGAGCTGACAGACCACAGAGGGCAACAAACTCAAAGGCTAAATCAACAACATAGGGGGAATGCACTATTTCAAAATGGAACACATCTTAGATAAGAGAGTCCATAGGAAATATATTTTAGACAACATGCTTCAATAGTTTGAAATTAGCCTAATAAATATATGTGTAATAGATATAAAAATATCTATAGTGCAATGATAGTGAAAACACTACATATCAAAAAATGGTGCGATGAGCAGAAGAATGCTTCAGGGGAAATTCATCAAGCATACATCACAACATCAGAAGACTTACTTATATTCTACAATGGTTTTCTCAAATGCAGACAAAACAATATCCAATTCCATGATGTCTCTGGTCTTCCTCCCTTCTAGACACCAAATATGCACACTTTCGGAAGTATCTAGAATATTAAGATAAGTCAATTTAATACACTGATTTTTCATAATTTGGCTTTAGGTCAAAGGTTCTGAAAATAAAAATAGTCCTAGAAAATTGCTAGAGACCTATCACCAAAGAATCTGGGAGAAGCCATACTTCTTCCCATCCAGGCACAGTCCCACAAACCCATCTAAGCTCTCACTCTTACTACTGTCCACCTGGTTCTCCCATTTTGGGGGGTAGGGGAGTAGGGGGATTGAACTCAGGGGCACTTGACCACTGAGCCACATCCTCAGCCCTATTTTGTATTTTATTTGGAGACAGGGTCTCACTGAGTTGCTTAGGGTCTCCCCATTGCTTAGGCTGGCTTTGAACTCACCATCCTCCTGCCTCAGCCTCCCGAGCTGCTGGGATTATAGGCATGTGCCACCACACCTAGTTCAGTTCTCCTATTTTTGCACAAGTAATCAAAAGCATTGCTGCCTTTAATTACCTTGCTGGACTTTTATTGAATAGTCTGCTATTATTTAACAACACAACTGGTGATAAACATCTCTCAGTTGTATTTTCTAAATTTTAATTATCTGATAAGCCATGTAGAATACATCAAGACTACTGAACACATTAATTTAAAAATTTGTAACATAGTAATATGCTGGACTAGGAATCTGAAAACCTAGGTTCTCATTTGAGCTTCTTTCTTACTAGTCTTGACACCTTAGCAAATATTTAACCACCCAGGGCCCAGTTTCCTCAATAGTGAAACTGAAGAAATGAAACATGTTCTACCAACCAGGTGTGGTGGCACATGCCTATAATCCCAGTAACTTCAGAAGTTGAGGCAAAAGGGTATCAAGTTCAAGGTGAGGATGGAGTTGAGTGGTGGAGTTCAACTTCAATTCCACAAAAATAAGTTCTGGCTTTTGTTGTGACATTGACTCAAGTAAGAAAATACCTATGAGTACATTTACAAAAGCTATAAATTACTATGCATTTGTAAGGTATTATTATCAGTTAATTTTTGAATAAATATCCAAATTTTTTGTATACTGTTAACAAACCAATGGAAACCAGTGACAGGATCGTTCTTTTTCCATAATTACTTCCTTATTTAATACTGCAAAGCTGATGGCATATGGATTCACACTGACCTGAGTCCAATGCTTGACCGACATGGATTAATAACAGCCACAAATTCTTTGCCACTTTTTCCCATTTCCCTTCCTTGATGACTGGCTTGATCAATAGGACATGATGGAGTGATACAGTACCACTTCCAAGGCCAGGTCTTAAAAAGATCTGCAGCTTCTACTTTTTCCCTCCTTATATGCTCCCTTTTGGAAGTCAACCATCATGTGAAATTCTGACTGCCAAACAACAGGAAAGCCCAAGCTAGCCACATGGAGAAAAAAAAAAAAAAAAAAAATCACATGCGGTAACTAACTCCATGCACCACACACATGAATGGAGCCTACTCAGACTTCTACTCAGCCCAGTCACCAAATGAAGGTAGCAAATTAGAACTGCCCAAAGTAAAACTGTGAGGTGATCAAATGGTGGTGGTTATGATTCTATTGGCAACCTTCTGTAAAGTGCCAAATAGTAACTACTGTTGGCTTTATGAGCCAATTACTCAGCCCTACCATTGTAGCATGAATGTGTTCAAATGAATGAATCTGGCTATGTCCCGATAAAAGTTTATTTTCAACAAAAGGCAAGGGTCATATTTGGACTGTAGACTGTAGTTTTTTGACTATTATTTTAAATAACAAGTGTGGGGTACTTTGTTATGCATTAATAGATGCCTGAAACACTGGCTGATCCCAGTTAAGGTATGCAAGCTCAGACAAGTATTTTGACCTACGTCTCAATTTGTTTATCTGTAAAAATGGGGAAAACAATAGCATCTGTCCCCCATAGGTTTATTATGAGGACTGGAGTAAGGATGATATTAAACACTCAGTGTAATGACTAGCACACAGTAAATATTCTGTTGTTTCATTGCTATTAATTTACAAATTAGAAACAGGAATTAGTAAAAGGTACACTGTTAAGGCTTCTAGACTAGAGCCACAATGCAACTCAGCCCAATTCAGCCACTATCCCAATTCCCAAATCCTTGCTCAGTTAAGCTCAACTTACTAGGATCTTTGGATAAACCAATAATCTATCAAAAGTAGTCTGGCTAGGTGCAGTGACACACAAGCCTGTAATCCCAGCAGTTTGGGAAGCTGAGACAGGAGGATCATGAGGTCAAAGCCAGCTTCAGCAAAAGGTGAGGTGCTAAGGAACTCAGTGAGACCCTGTCTTTAAATAAAATACAAAATAGGGCTGAGGGTGTTGCTCAGTGGCCAAATGCCCAAGTTCAATCTCTTGTACCAAAAAACAAAAACAAACAAAAACAAAAACAAAAGAAGTCTGGTTTTTCTAAATTAAGTAATACTAAGTATTTTATTAATAGTCCAAATAAAAATCTTCCTTAAGCTCTTAATAGCTTAATAGATTTTTAAAGTTTAATTCAGAACCATTATATGCAGCCTGTCCACCTTATTTTTTGGGGGGGAGGGGTATCAGGGATTGAACCCAGGGGTGTTTAACCACTGAACCATTATGAGATATTTTATATACACAAAAACATTTATGTATGTTTGATGTAAAGATGAATAATAAAAGGAATACTCATAGGCCCACTGTACAACTTAATAAAGAGAACATTAATAAGATATTAGGCATCCTGTGTACCCTCCACTTGTATCCCCTGCCACATACTATTCTGCATTTTGCATTTATCTTATTAGTTGATTCTATAGTACATGAATATAATCCTAAACAATATAGTTCAGTTTTGCATGTTTTTGATGTTTTCATATTTATGTTGATGGACCAAAAAATATTTTACTTTGTATTTCATTCTGGTAGAAAATATACCATGACTTATCCATAATTTCTACTGTGATAGGTTTTGCTGGCATAAAAAATAATGTCAGAACACTAAAATACACATTTTTTGGACAGGTGTAAGGACTGCTAATAAATGCAGCCACAAGCAACTATAGGTTTTGTTTGGCCTCATTTTCAACATCACCAGAGTTGTCCAGGTGATTGTAAAAAAAATTTTATCTTTTTATACCTGCAATTAAAGATTTCCACTGATGGTAATCTCCATTATATATGAAATTGAGACTAAAATATTTGCCAGTCTAGTAGGTGCGACAAGGTGGCTCACTGTAGTAGTAACTTAGATTTCTATGATTAGTGATCGCTGTAGTTTGGATGTGAGTGTCCCCAAAGGCCCATGTGTTAAGGACACTATTGGGAAGTGGTGGGACCTTTGAGAGGTGGGCTCTAATGGGGGGGCATTAGGTCACTGGGGTGTGCCCTAGAAGGAGGTTATGGGACCTGGCCTTTTCCTCTTTCTCTCTTGCTTCCCCATCACAGGGTGGGAAGTTTTGCAGTGCCACATGCTCCTGATGTGATGGAGAGTCTCACCACAGGCCCACAGCAAGGGGGCCAACTAATCACAAAGGACCTCCAAAACTGAGAGCCAAAACAAATCTTTTCTCTTAGAGGCAGTATTGTAGGAGCAGAAAGGTGACTAATACAGAGATGGATTCTTCAAGTTTATTCTACTCTGTTCTCTATTCAGTTAATATTTATTGATGTCATCTGCCCAATTTTCTAATTGTCTTTTTATTCATTTTTTAGGAGTTTGCTAATCACATATAGTATCTTTTTTCAGTTTTTTTTTAAAATTTTGTGACTTTCTTTATGGTTTCTTATCATCAGCTACTTTTGCCAGCTGCAGCAACTTAGCAAGACCCTATCTCAAAATAAAAAAAAAATAAAAAGGAATGGAGATGTACCTCAGTGATAGAGCATCCCTAGACCAAAAATAAATAAATAAATAAATAAATAAATAAGTGTTCATAGTGGCTTTACTTATAATAGCCAAAACCTGGAAATGAGTCAGTTGTCCATCATAGAGACTGGATAAATTGTGGTATAGTCATTCAGGGAAATACTACACAGTAATAAGAAAGACTCAAAACAGTGTGAATGAATCTCAAGAGTACATACTATGTGATTTCATGTATATGAAATTCTCGAGCATGCACAACTAATCTATGGTAGAAAAAACAATCCCAAGAAATTGCCTCTGGGGCTGTGGAGGAGTGGACTGACAGATACATAGAAAAACTTTCTAGAACAATGGCAAGCATTTATATTTTGATAGTGGTTTGAGTTATATGTTTGCATTTCCCCAAACTCAGCAACGACACACCTCAGATTTCAGCGTTCTGTATGTGCATTTTGCATTGCAAGAAAAAATGGTTGACAAATACTGAACTCTTAATTACTGACATGGAAGCTAAAGTATTTCAGAAGAACTGATGTCTATAATTTATTTTAAAATACACTAAAAGTCAAATGAATTAATAGGTGATAAAGCAACTATAATAAAATGTCAACTCCGAAACAGGTGGTAGCCCATGAATATAAATTCTAAAATTCTTTCAGTTTTGCTATATGTTGAAAATTTTCATGGCAATACACTAGAAAAAAAATGTCACTCCAAAGTCACACATCCTTAATTTTTCACAGTGGCAATTTACTACTTCTACTAATGCTACTTTAAAAAATTAAAACAAATTTTCTTTCATGAATTCCTTGAATGAGTGACAAAATTTGTACCTGAGTCGATGGCTTCTCTTCTTGATTTCTTCCTTTTTCCAGGAGATATTTTCCCTTTTTTCTGCGTTTTCTACCGGGGGTGTGGGTAGTATTAAGAAAAATTTTTGACATAAGGATTAAGACCATTAAGACCATGTTATCAAGTTGTCAATCAATATTTAGCTATAATTATCACCTAATTCTAAATTATTTTGATGCTATATAAATTAATATATGAAACACTGGGAAAATTAAAGCTTTTGGTTGATTTTTAAGAATGGCTGCAATGGGACTGGGGTTGTGTCTCAGCAGTAGAGCCCTCGCCTAGCAAGTGTGAGGCTCTGGGTTTGATCCTCAGCACCACATAAAAATAAATAAAATAAAGGTATATTAAAAAAAAAAAGGAATGATTGCAATGAGGAAGTTTTCTGCTGTATCCATGATGAAATACCAGCCGTTATAGCTCATGTATGAAAGAGAAAATGGCTCCCGCATTTCTTTTTTTAATATATTTTTTAAAGTTCTTAAGGTGGACACAATATCTTTATTTTATTTTTATGTGGTGCTAAGGATCGAACCCAGTGCCTCACGCATGCCAGGTGAGTGCGCTACCACTTGAGCCACATCCCCAGCCCCTCCCGCATTTCTTTCTGTTTTTTTTTTTTTTTGGCTGGGATGCAATGAAACTGACATAAGAGAAAACCCATGTTTAATTACCTAACATGCATAGGAGTTCTTGCACAGAGTCCCAGAGAGCATGAGACTTGAAAGGATCAGATGATGGAAACATATGCATCATCCCAAGTTGTAGAAAGGAACAGAAATTTGGGATTCCAAGGGATGGTGGTCACAAAAGTTATGGAAGGAAATGTATGGTGAGTAAAGGTTATCCTGCATTTAGGTAGTCTCTCTCGGGGGAAGCATAGTGTGGGGCAGCTGATGCAGTTGGAATAAGCTATTCAGAGCATCAGGAGTTTGTGTGGGGGTCCCCAGAAAGTCCTCAAATAAGTACTATACACACACATGAAGGGCGAGACTGTAGAAAGTTTACAAGAAAGGGGTTATCGTGGGATTAACAACCTAACAGATAATAGAAGACAAGGAAATTAGATGTAGAAAATGCAGAGCTCTCAACTGGCTAACTGGTTTACTGTACTGACAAGTGGCTAATTGCAGAGCTCTCACTGACAAGGGGTCAGGCAGAAGGACCCATACTTAGGGATAAGAACTATAAACTATTAGAGCATGAGCTCCCAGACAAGACCATATTGCTCTCCGTGGGGTAAGAACTGGTTCACTGTGTTTTGGGGGGAGGATGATAAGGAGGAAAAATGCCTATTTAAAAAAGCTTCTTAGGACCCAGGCACAGTAGCGCACGCCTGTAAGTAATCCCAGCAGTTTGGAAGGCTGAAAAAGGAGGATTGAGAGTTCAAAGCCAGCCTTAGCAACAGTGAGGCGCTAAGCAACTCAGTGAGACCCTGTCTCTAAATACAAAATAGGGCTGGGGATGTGGCTCAGTGGCTGAGTGCCCCTGAGATCAATCCCCAGTAACCCCCCTCCCCCGCAAAAAAAAGCTTCTTAGGGAGGACAATAATGAAAACAGGTTGAGAAACACTGCCCTTGAGTAAGGCCTGTTCTAGAGCCACCCTATCAAAGCCTAAAACCAATCTCTGACCAGGTCTACCAGGGAGCCAGAGTGGAGACTATGGTGAGCAGAATTCTAAGGTAACTTGGGTAACTTGTATAATCAAACTGCCCTTGAGTGTGGGTGGCACTTGTGCCTGATGGGCATTGCTCCCTTGATTGCAAGTATCACATAAGACCCTGCTGTGGCATTCTGCAGAGGTGTCTGGCTGGCTTTGAAGAGGAACAGGCCTTGCTGAAAAAGGGTCACAAGACTAGTGCCCGAGGGCAGCCTGTGGAGCTGAAAGCTACACAGCTTCCAACTAGAGAGAAAATAAGGACCTCAGTCAAAATCTTAGATGAAGACCCTGAGTCTCAGATGAGATTTCAGTCCTGCCATAGACCTTGATTTCAGCTGTATGAGACCCCGAGCAGAGAATCAAGCTGAGTAGAGGGTGGACTTCTAACCTACAGAAAATGTGAGGTCACAGGGCTGGGGTTGTGCTCAGCTGTAGAGCTCTTACCTAGCACGAGCGAGGCCCTCTCAGAACCACACAAAAAATAAAACAAAGGCAATGTGTAAAACTAAAAAATAAATATTTAAAAAAAAGAAAAAGAAAATGTGAGGTAATAAACAAGTTATTTCAACCACTGTGTGTGTGTGTGTGTGTGTGGTGCTGGGGATTGAACCCAGGGTCTTGTGCATAGGAGGTCAACCCACTACTTCCTCAGTAATTTGTTACACAGTAACTGAGAACATATACAGAGGTGACTCTAAAATTAGAAATATTTAGAAAACACCTCAGGATTTTTCACAAACCGTCCCCAACAAAGCCTATAGAACTTCAAGATGATTAGCCACACCTGCTAAAGTAAAAGGTAACAATACTCACAAGATGACATAGAACTCAGTGCCTCAACAACCTATCAACAACAATGTCTATTATATATCTATTAGATTAAAAATTATCACACAGGAAAATATGACCCATAGTCAAGACAGAAAAAACGCACCCAACAGAAACTGATCTGAAGAAGCCCAGATAATGCAGTTAGAAAACAAAGATTTTAAAGCAGCTATCATAATTATGTCTAAGGAGGTAAAGGAAATGATGGTCATAACTCAATTGAGAATCTCCTTAGAAAAACAGAAATTACAAGAAAAGAGCTAAATGTAAATTTTGGAAGCAAAAGCACATAGCTAGAAAGAGAAAAATCATTAGGTGGTACATCAGTTGCCTGTGTCTGCTAATAACAAACTAACACAAACTTGGTACCTCAAAACAGCAGAAATTTATCCTCTGAGAGTTATGAAGACTAGAATTTTGGAAATTAGCTCCAAATGGGCCAAAAAAACAGAGGCATCAGCAGGATAGCGCTCTCTCCCGGGGGCTGAGGGAAAATCTCTTTCAGCTTCTAGTGGCTGTGGCATTCCTAGGCTTAAGCCATATCACTCAGTTCTTCCTCTGTCTTCACATTGTCTTCTCTGTCTAATCTTCCTCTGCCTCTCTCACAAGGATTCTTGTGAAGACATTTGGGCACACCCACGAAATACAGAGTAATCTGGAATTGGACATAGGCAAATCTTTTGGCGAGGAGCACCATTCAGCCCAATCCATATGGACTTAATTGCAAGCTATAATGGCAAAAAATAGTGAATTTGAAGACAGAACAATAAAATTCTATCCAATTTGCAGATTACAGAGAAAATAGATTTTAAAAGGACCAGAGTCTCAGGGACCTGACTAAAAATATCTTGTGATTTAAAATAAATACAAGTTCAAAGTGAAGAGGGTGAGAACCACAAGAAAACTGTATTTGAAGAAATATTGACTGAAATTTCCCTGATTTACAGATCTGAAAAACTCATCAAGCCCCATGTAAGACAAATACAATATAATTCATAGCCATAACAAAGTTAAAATGATGAAAACTAAGGATAAAGATATAATCTCAACAATAGCCAAAGAAAAGGAACATATTAAAGATATGCTTTAAAGTAAGGGATGAGGCTGAGAATGTAGCTCAGTAGTTGCCATCTTGGAGATTTTTTGTCTCTTGAAGCTTCTAGTGGCTGTGGCATTATTTTTTGCCAATATAACTTGCATGCACATGGTCAATTGGGGGGTGGTAGAGTGAAACAGTTTTAGAAAAACAAAATCTGAGAGAATCTGTCACCAGCAGAGAAATGCCAGATGATGTTCTATAGTCTGAAGGGAAAGGGTATTAGATAGAAATATATTTTTACAAGATGGTAAAAGAACAGGAAGACGAGTAAAGACTGTATTTTTCCCTTTATAATTTCCTTAAAAGATAATTGTTACAAGCAAAAATGACAACATTGTAAAGTTAGATTTATAATTTAAGTAGAATTAAAACCTATGAGCAAAATAGCAGAGGATGGGGTGAATAAATGGAAATATAATGTTGTTACGTAATACATTTATATAGTGAATAGTAATTAATTATGAGAAATAAAGTAGTAATAAACTTTGTTAATTTAAGGATCTATATTTTTAACACACTAAAAATAAAAACTTAAAAGTGGCATAGCTAAGAAGCCAATAGAGAACATCAACAACTGCTGAGGGCCATTACCAAGTAGGAATGACGCATCGAAATTTCCTTGCCAAGCGTACCCCATGCTGCTTAGAGGACATTTGATGGGACATTGCATGCATGCTTTAATGAGGTGACCTTGCTCAAGGACCTAGGCAGATCCGGGTTTAGAGCTGATCAGGTTTGAGGAAGTAACCGGCTCCTTGAGTTTAAGGCGTTGCCAGTTTAAGATAATGGGTTTTAGGGAAGTTGGAAGTTGAAGATTATTGCTGGGATTAGGGTGTTCCTGCTGCTTGTTCCCGTTGAGTTCTCGTGAGATTAAAATGGGATTTGGAGATAGCCTCGTGGAGTAGGTGGTTTGTGCGGGAGACAGCAGAACGTTTTGCCCCTGGACCTGTGTGGAGGCGGTGTGAGAGCGGGAATAAAGAATTGCTGTTTGAACCTACAAAGCTGTGTGGTGGCTCGTGATTCTGGTGCCAAGCCGAGACATTGGCTTTGGCAAACAACAACAAAATACGTGAAGAAACCAAAATTAGTAACAGAAGGACAAAAATATAGAGGAGTAAATGTAAAACAAGGAGTAAGTGGGACAACTTGAACCTAACCATGTTTAAAATTACATTGAAATAAATGTATTTTTAGAGGAGCAACAAAGCTAAAGAAACAGAAGGGACAGATGGAAAGTAAATAGCAAGACAGTGGGTTCAAAACCTAACGTATCAGTAACTACAAGTACTGGTGAAAAAAATCCACCAAATTATGCTGTGTCCATGTACAAATAAATATACCACAATGAATCCCAGCTATAATTATAGTGTACTAATTAAAATACCAGTATTAGAAGGGAGATCAGTAGAATACATTAAAGTTATAATATATAACAGTGGAATGAGATTGGTGCAGGTAGAAATATGGCATAATGAATCCTCTGTTATATATTATAACTTTAATGTACTAGTAAAAAATAATAATTTAAAAACTAAATATACCAAGCAATCCAATTAAAAGGGAGAGATGTTAAATTGTCTATAAAAAAGATATTCTAAAGGCAAAAGACAACCCCCCCCCAAAAAAACACAGATTGAATGTAAATGGATAAAAAAAGATTCACCATGCAAAGGAAACATAAGAAAGCACCTCTGGCCATGCTAACATCAGACCATATAGATTTTCAAGATAAAAAATATTATAAGACATTAAAGGGGAACATTCCATTAAGATAATAGAAGCCATTCATTAAAAAGAAGAAACAACTTTAAATAAGCATGTAATTAAAAACTGCTATATAGAGAATAGAATGGTGGCTACCAGAGGCCAGGGCAGGGGCACCAAGATGTTGGCTAAAGAAACACGTTTCAGTTAGACGGGAAGAATACGTTGAGACTAGTGCACAGCCTAGTGACTACAGTTAAAAAATAAAGTGTATTTTGAGAAATAGCTGAGTAAATTTCAGACATTTCACCACAAAAAGGTTACAGATATATTAACTTGATTTAATCATTCTTCATCATGTACATATATCAAAACATCGTATCATACCCCATATATGTACCCAATTATGAGCTCTTGATTAAAAATATTAATAAAGGGGCTGGGGATGTGGCTCAAGTGGTAGCGCGCTCGCCTGGCATGCATGCGGCCCGGGTTCAATCCTCAGCACCACATACCAACAAAGATGTTGTGTCCGCCGAGAACTAAAAAATAAAATATTAAAAATTCTCTCTCTCTCCTCTCTCACTCTCTCTTTAAAAAAAATATTAATAAAAAGTTTTGGGTAATAAAAAAAAACAGCCCAAGCTTCAAAGAACTAAAGAAAATCCATGAAGTTGTGAAGTTAATAGACATCCTCTCTATGTAACTGATATAGACTACCATCCCCTTCCCCAAAGCAACAATAAAAAGAAGTAACCACAGGAAGGAGACACGATATCTGAACTGCACTATCAACTGCCTTGCCCTCAACTCATATTTACAGAAAAATATATTCAACAACTACAAAGTTAAAGTACTCATGGATGTCACCAAGACAGACCCTTCCTGTGTAATATGCTTTTATTTGTATAAGAATAAAAACATACATTCATATTTGTATATGAAGATGAAAACTCTGTGAAAGAACATATGGAAATTAATTATGATGTTATTTGTGTTTAGTAAGTGGGAAGCTGGAAGGCAGAAGACAGAGGAGAAGGGACATTTTTCAAACATGAGAATGAATTATTTATTCAAAACATTAAGCCAACTGAATGAAATGGCATATGAAAAACACGATCAAATGATATGTAAAAACCTTAGAACAAATATGACCCAGAAATCTTGTGAGAGTAATCCCCCACTCCCATTGGCAATTGCATTTTACTTTACCTTTAAATATATATATGTGAGAGTGATTTTTTTCCTAAGGAAACGATCAAGGGTATGCAGAGATTGAGCTGTAAGAAATTTGGCAAAGCACCAAATTTTTTAAAAAATATTTTTTTAGTTGTAGATAGACCTAATACCTTTATCTATCTATTTATTTATTTATTTTTAATTGGTGCTGAGGTTTGAACCTGGTGCCTCACACATACTAGACAAGTGCTCTACCACTGAGCCACAACCCCAGCCCTATCAAAGCACCAAAATTTTTTTAAATTGTGATTGTTCATCAATAAGAGATTAACTAGGGCTGGGGTTGGTACATTAACTATAGCTCAGTTGGTAGAGTGCTTGCCTGGCATTCACAAGACCCTGGGTTCAATCCCCAGCAACACACACACACACAAAGATATTAACTATACTATGGCACTTCCATGAATGGAATGTTATGTTTTCGTGAAAATGACACTGTAGAAAATGTAATGTCAAGTAGTGATCTCTTTTAGAGAAAAGTACAATGAAAGAGCTAGATGTATGAAGGAAAATACATGATTATTTTGGGGTTATGAAAGTGTAGGTGGATTTGTCTTCCTTTCCATATCTTCTGGTTTTCTAAAATAAGCAATATTTTTCATAAAAATTATGAAATGCATTATTTTTCATAAAATTATGAAATTCATTATTTTTAATAATTTTTTTTAAAGACATGAAGAAAATGCTTTACTTTCCTCCTGTTTTTCAATAAACTTTTTTCTCTGCACGTACCAGTTGACCTTGTGTTGCATGACTCTCTTTTTCACCAGAGGACTGGTCCCTGAGGGGTCCCAGACTTTGAGGAGGGACTGATTCAGCTGGCTTCTCCGCACATCCTGAAGAGGCCTCCGCACATCCTGAAGAGGCCACATCTGGAGCAGCTGCGTGTTGCTGTGTACTTACTTTCTCTGCCAACTTAACTTTTCTTCTTATGTTATCTTCTTCACTGCTTTCCGACTCACTAATGGGCTTGAGTTTTCTTGGCTATGAGGAAAACAGCATTACTGCCTTAGGAAACACAAATGTTTTTGGTTCTTATTTTAATAGAAAACTACAGAGTTCACATTTCTCAAACTTTAGAACTGAACCTAATAGGTAAATGGCGACATGATCAATGGCTAGGAGAGACCTAGACTAAAGACCCCCGTTGCCCCAGAATTCTGTCTTTATAAATCACAAACTAATGACTAAAATGTGTTTAATATAAATGCCATGACAACTGACTAGGAACATAGAGATTTGAGACTTCTTTAGTAAAAAACACTTCAGATATAAAAATACTATAACATACACCATCAGTGGAAAGTGTGGCTATAGAACATTTTCCCTACTTCCATCAAATCTAAATAGGAAATGAGATAGTTTACAGAACAGTTTTCTCTATTTGCATCCAATATAAAGTACGAAATACCTTACAAATTAAGAAGAGATAATACTCCCACATACCTTTTTTGCACTATTTTTAATAGATTCATTTTCACTTGCTTCATTTTCAGAAGTGTTTGAGCTGTGCCAAAGAACAAGGCATCAGTATCTTGCACACACTTTTTTTTTTTTTTTTCCTTTTGTAGTGCTGGGGATTGAACCCATGACCTTGTGCATGTGAGGCAAGCATTCTACCGACTGAGCTATATCTCTAGCCCCACATTTGACTTTCATTCACATGTCTTCTATAAGTTGTTCATCCAACATGAAAACAGGCTCGTTTAATGAGAAGATATCTACTCATCATAGTGAGGCCTGTCACCTCCCAAGCTGTTGTCGTCCATAGCTTCCCAAACCCAGGCCACATCAGTTTATCCTAGGCAGGCCGAGTATCAATGGTCCATTACTTGAGCACTTTGTGGTATGTCTGAGGGCACCCCTCCTTCTAAGGAACCACATCCAAGAACGCGGACCATTGTTGGTACTAAAAGCTAATCCATGAGGCTGATCATTAGGTGATAGAAAAGGAAATAGCTTCTTTTGTCCTTGGCAGGGAAAAATAACCCCAACTTCTGATGGAAAGTGAGAACGTTTTTTATCTTTGTATCCAATTCAATACAACAAGTGTTTCACAACAATCAAAAAAGGCAAAGTGTGATGCATACAACTACTTTAAAAATGAGAGCAGCAACTTCCTTTATAGGGTTCACTGCCTGGTAGGAAAGCCAAAGGTGGTGCAAAAGGATAACTTGGCAAGCACCCAACAGAGAAGATGTGTACACCTGACTAGGGAATTAGGAAAGGCAGCATGGCTGGGACACTTGAGTTGACTTGTAAAAATACTTTTCTAGGCATAGTAGTATGGGGATGGGCATTTAAGGTAGAAGGAAATACGAATGTAAAAACATGGTGGTTTAAAACAGCCTGGCATATTTGAGAAACAAAACAGTGCAGAAAGAACGTGTTGTTCCAGAGAAGAAAATGCTAGGAAAGAAGTCACAGGATATAACCGGAGAGGCTGAGAGACAGCCCCAAAGGCAGGATGCTCAGATCTCCCTACAGTTAGCTGGCAAACTTCAGACAGAGCCCTGGGATCCCCTGAAGCATCTGTGAGCAGTCTTGGGCCACTAACAGCATGATGAGGGTTCTTGGGCCTGGTCATCTCTGCCTAGTATAGTAGACCCTCAACAGGCAACCTTTCCTCCAGGGTTCCCTGGGAGGTTGGCTAGAACCATCTCTGGCCAATCTGATTCGCCCAACTTCAACTTTCACAGATACTTTAATAAACCTTTCCATTCCTTCTTCTTTTCAGTATCTACTTATCTAAGGATCCAATCTGGCACAGGGGCCTTCCATGCCATGCAAGTGGTCAATGGAGAGCCCCTAAAATGTGGTAGGAACAGAGGTAAGAGTCCGTCTGGGATCTAGGGGAAACAGAGAGGGCGATTCAGGAGACAGGGAGACCTGGCAGGAAACAACTGCAGGGAGCATGTGAAAGTGGCCTGTGATGATGGACAACAGCTGCAGGGAGATGGCAGAGGCATGAAGGCCAGAAGCAGTAAGATTCATGGCACAGAACATGCCAGAATGATTCCCAGATGGCTGGATTTTACATGACTGGATGGACAGCAGGATCATTACTCTAGAAAACACACAAGGAGTTTGTTGACTCCTTGAAAAGCCTGGAGCTCAGTTTTGCCTTTTGAGTCTGAATGCCTGTGGGCATCTAGGGAGATAGAAGCAGGACATCTTGGGGCTCAGGAAGAAAGCTGGACAAGAGAGAGGGACTCAGGATACAATGGCATACAGGTAGTTAAAACCATGTGAGTAAGTTAGGGGTGGGTGGCAAGGAGAGGGCTAAAAGCAGGGCCACCTAAACCTAAGACAGGGAAGGAGAAGTTAAGGAAGAAGACAACTAAAGTCCCTTGGGAGGATCTGAAGGACTGGTGGCTGCCACCTCTGTGAGTCCTAGGCAATGCTGCTGATCTCTCCTCCAAGTGCCCCCTCCTGCCCTGACTTCCTTTTGTATTATATGCAAATCCTGTCTTATATTCCCAAATGAGGTCTTTTTGCTTAGATTTAGCAGGCGACCAAACCAAAGATACCAAGAACATCCTCCTCGTTAAATGCAAGGAATGGGCACGTCAGCCCTCACCCTACTCGCTTCCCAGCTGCATTTATCAACTGCTTATTCTTTTTTTTTTTTAATTATTAGTTGTTCAAAACATTACAAAGCTCTTGACATATTATATTTCATACATTTGATTCAAGTGGGTTATGAACTCCCATTTTTACCCCATATACAGATTGCAGAATCACATCGGTTACACATCAACTGCTTATTCTCATTCTCTCATTCTCTCTCTCTCATTCTCTCTCTCTCTCTCTCTCACACACACACACACACACACACACACACACACATACACACCCGTACTTTTGTGAATAAACTCTCTTTGTTTTTGTCTTTCTCCTCTTGCTACCTTATCTCTCTCCCCCTTTCCTTTACTTGGACAGAAGAGGCTGGATTTTTTTTTTTTTTTGGGCGGGGGGCGGGGGGGGGGTACCAGGGATTGAACCCAGGGTCACTTAACCTCCAAGCCACATCCCTAGCCCTTTTTAATTTTTTATTTAGCGATTAGAGACAGGATCTCACTAAGTTGCTTAGGGCATGGCTAAGTTGCTGAGGCTGCCTTTTAACTCAAGATCCTCTTATTTCACCCTCCCGAACCTGAATTGAGATTACAGCATGCACCACAGTGCCTGACTACTGCTAGATTTTCTTGCCTGTCAAATCCATGATCTCCCTATAAAACTCAATCTCCTAGCAACCCCCATCTTGGTCAATCCATTTATACAAGCTGGAAACCTGGGAGCTGCCTATGCCAGGAACTCTTCTCTACCCTCCTGGAGCAACACAGCACCAAGCCCTGCTGATGTGCTTTACAACTCTGCTTGAGCTCCTCTCCATCTCTGCTGCAGTTACCCTAGTCCCTGCACCAACTATTAAAACAGACTCCAAACTAGTCTGTCCATTCCACTCTTGCCCCTTTTATATCCATTCCTCACATGGCAGTAGGAGAGATCATTTTAAAGTGCAGATTTGATCATGTCACTCTCTCCTTAAAATTCTTCAACTGTTTTTAGGATAATGGCAAAACTCTTTACCAAGTTTATTAGATAGGAGTAGTATTGATGTAAAAATAGAATATGGATGAAACAAGACACTTTCTTTACCTCTTAGCAAAACTTCAGAAGCAACTTAGGGCTGGTATAGCAGCCCCGTCATCAAGATACAGGTTCCCTCTACCTTACTATCCCATTTCTTAGTACAGTGCCTTATGGTCCAAGAGAGAGAGACATTATTGTAAACCCAGAGTCTAATACAGAGGTACCTAGTCTATGCTCAGTAAATGCTTGTGGAAAAAAACAATAAAAATCTAACATTTGAAAGTTTACTACATACCTATCTGTTTGAAAAACTTAAGGGGAATAATTCATCTGAACTGCAGAAGGTAGGTTGCATTACCATCTCACTTTCCAGATGAAGGAACCTGGAGGTTAAATGTCTTTCCCAAGGTCAAATACTTGGTAGTGGCAGAAGATCTGAACCCAGCACAGTGGGTCCAGGGTCAGTCACCTTAGCCATATCACTACACTATACACAGGAAGATGAATTCAAATATTCACAGAATGTGTATCAGGTGCCAGGTTGAGTTCTAAGAACCTGATGTACAGCAATAAACTGTAGAACTAAGTCCTACTCTGTCTTAAGTTTCCATTGTGGACAGAGACAATGAGCCAATTAAAACATAAGAATTAAATATTGGTTGGGTAGAGGTAAAAGCTATGAGGAAAAAAAGAGTAAAGAAAATCTACTGATGAAAGAAGGTGGTATTTTCTGGGAGGTACTGGAAGACTGCTTGATCTGGTGGTGCCTGAAATCCCAAAGGAAGCATGCAAAGACAGTGGGCCACCCAATCACAAAGAATAGAACCTGCAAAAGCCCTGAGGTAGTGTATATTTAGGAATTTGAAGAT